>NC_052309.1:13398813-13698813 GCF_016432855.1 Salvelinus namaycush | reverse complement strand
ATTATCCTCCATGGTAACCCCTCTGATCATGGTTTCAACCGGCCCCGAGTCTTTATAGTCCTCATCTCTGCCTCCATTTATTCCCCCAGAGCGCATTCTGATTGAGTCATCAAACAC
This sequence comes from Salvelinus namaycush, assembly GCF_016432855.1. Classification (NCBI taxonomy): domain Eukaryota; kingdom Metazoa; phylum Chordata; class Actinopteri; order Salmoniformes; family Salmonidae; genus Salvelinus; species Salvelinus namaycush. The sequence continues at coordinate 13,698,696 of NC_052309.1, read as the reverse complement.
TGATTTCATGTCGTCTAGTAGGGCCTGGTTAGAACGCCAGGCTAGAACCAACACAAAAGGCAGCCACTTCAGTATAATGAGCTGAATGTGACAGACATGCCTTGCTCCACAGGAAATGCTGGGTGGCTCACAGCACTCCTCTGAACTGTAACAGCCTTTTGTTATGCTGGGGTGTCCACTCTGGGGAGGAAACTGTGTCTATGTGGGGCGACCAGAACAGCCATTGTGGGGCAGCCTATGTGTGTTCTTCATTTGTAGGAAGAAAAGACAGAGAGAGAGAGATCCCCTCATGCTTGTAGTCGACATGACAGGAGTTCCCAGAGGGCAGATGGAGTCAGGGTGCAGGGCAGGCAGCAGAACAGGAGCATATGGAGCAGGGAGGACACAGAGCGGGAGACCAGGGAATATCTCAGCAGATAGATGAGGATGTCTCATCTTCCTCTCTCAGGGCATCACTCCTCCTTCCCAGGGCGCACCTCTTCAGGGATGTCTGTGTAAACTAGGAACCCACTGGCACATCAGGAATATATACCTACCACGTTATCGGCAATGTTGTTTCATCAGTCATAACAGCCATGGAGATTGATGATGACCCCTCTGAATCAATGCTGCCGTCGGGCCAGAGGGTCTCTCCAGCCCTCTGTTGTTAAACCTCTAATAATCCCCTCTGGTTCCACAGAGGGTCTCTGGTCACACACACACATCCCTTCACCATAACAACCCGTGCCGTGCACCAGCACTCCCAAACCACATGCACAGCCCTTTCACAACACATGTCTGCTAATGATGGAGGGGAGAAGGGAGAGAGAATAAAGGAGGTAGCGAAAGACTGAGGGAAGATGACAGGGGAGATTTCAAGCTTGCACTCACCTAGCTGCCTCCAGGAGTTCGTCTTTCTTGTATTCACCTAAATGGTTGCAGAAAATCATAGTGTCAGAGACAGGCAGGGAGAGAAACGCACAGCAGCAGCACAGAGCCAGAGTCACAGCCGAGAGAAAGGCAGCTACGGCACAGAGAAAAACACACATACACTCACTCAATCTCACACACACCACAAATGGTACAGCAGAGCACCCACACATCAACACAGAGAGCCCCTCTCTCGCTCTCTCTCTCTGTCTGCCTGTCATGCCTCTGTCTGCCTCTCTCTGCCTGTCTGCCTCTCTCTGCCTGTCTGCCTCTCTCTGCCTGTCTGCCTCTCTCTGCCTGTCTGCCTCTCTCTGCCTGTCTGCCTCTCTCTGCCTGTCTGCCTCTCTCTGCCTGTCTGCCTCTCTCTGCCTGTCTGCCTCTCTCTGCCTGTCTGCCTCTCTCTGCCTGTCTGCCTCTCTCTGCCTGTCTGCCTCTCTCTGCCTGTCTGCCTCTCTCTGCCTGTCTGCCTCTCTCTGCCTGTCTGCCTCTCTCTGCCTGTCTGCCTCTCTCTGCCTGTCTGCCTCTCCCTGCTTGTCTGCCTCTCCCTGTGCGTCTCTGTCTGCCTCTCTATCTATCTGTGTGTCGCTGTATGCCTCTCTCTCTCTCTCTCTGTCTGCCTGTCTCTCTCTCTCTGTGTCTCTGCCTGTGCTCTGTCTGTGTTTTCTGTGCTCTCTCAGGCTGTGTTTTCTGTGCTCTCTCAGGCTGTGTTTTCTGTGCTCTCTCAGGCTGTGTTTTCTGTGCTCTCTCAGGCTGTGTTTTCTGTGCTCTCTCAGGCTGTGTTTTCTGTGCTCTCTCAGGCTGTGCTTTCTGTGCTCTCTCAGGCTGTGCTTTCTGTGCTCTCTCAGGCTGTGCTTTCTGTGCTCTCTCAGGCTGTGCTTTCTGTGCTCTCTCAGGCTGTGTTTTCTGTGCTCTCTCAGGCTGTGTTTTCTGTGCTCTCTCAGGCTGTGTTTTCTGTGCTCTCTCAGGCTGTGTTTTCTGTGCTCTCTCAGGCTGTGTTTTCTGTGCTCTCTCAGGCTGTGTTTTCTGTGCTCTCTCAGTCTGTGTTTTCTGTGCTCTCTCAGTCTGTGTTTTCTGTGCTCTCTCAGTCTGTGTTTTCTGTGCTCTCTCAGTCTGTGTTTTCTGTGCTCTCTCAGTCTGTGTTTTCTGTGCTCTCTCAGTCTGTGTTTTCTGTGCTCTCTCAGTCTGTGTTTTCTGTGCTCTCTCAGTCTGTGTTTTCTGTGCTCTCTCAGTCTGTGTTTTCTGTGCTCTCTCAGTCTGTGTTTTCTGTGCTCTCTCAGTCTGTGTTTTCTGTGCTCTCTCAGTCTGTGTTTTCTGTGCTCTCTCAGTCTGTGTTTTCTGTGCTCTCTCAGTCTGTGTTTTCTGTGCTCTCTCCTCTCAGTCTGTGTTTTCTGTGCTCTCTCAGTCTGTGTTTTCTGTGCTCTCTCAGTCTGTGTTTTCTGTGCTCTCTCAGTCTGTGTTTTCTGTGCTCTCTCAGTCTGTGTTTTCTGTGCTCTCTCAGTCTGTGTTTTCTGTGCTCTCTCAGTCTGTGTTTTCTGTGCTCGCTCTTTGTTATAAAAGGTCATGTAAAAACCCAAACCGGTCAATGCATCAATACCGGTCTATAGTAAAATACGGTATACCGCCCAGCCCTAAGGGAGGAGTTTGCATCTTCATCAACAACAAATGGTGTGCTGACTTGAGCACAGTGGAAGTCTCAACCCATTGCTCACCCATCTTGGAATAGCAGATGGTCAAATGCTGACCCTTCTACCTCCGAGGCAGTTTTCAGCTGTTATCGTGACTGTTGTAAACATTCCACCTCAGGACAAGAAAAATAACAATTTGGCACTTAACCAACTGTAAACAAGCAGGAAAACTTGCAACCGGAGGCTGCTTTCCTTGTTTCCGGCTATTCACTCTCGAGTATAACTCAGTGCACACCCCTTTGGTTGATGTTGCTCTGTAGGGTAGCTCAGTGCACACCCCTTTGGTTGATGTTGCTCTGTAGGGTAGCTCAGTGCACACCGCTTTGGTTGATGTTGCTCTGTAGGGTAGCTCAGTGCACACCCCTTTGGTTGATGTTGCTCTGTAGGGTAGCTCAGTGCACACCCCTTTGGTTGATGTTGCTGTGTAGCCTGTGGACACAGCAGCATCACCAGACAGCTGGTCAACTGAAGCATATCCCTGTTTCAATCCTCATATTAAAACGCCTCTCAAACACAGTCAACCACCCCGTCTCTGTCTCGGTCTCTTCCCTCTCTCTCCTCCTGATTTTCTGTTAGCACAGAAGGAGTGGTTGTCGCGATAACAGAAGGGAAATATATATCATAAACAGGAGTGATCCCACCCACATCATCCCTCCATCCCCCTGCTCTCACAGCCCTAACCCCTCCGCTACAGTCACCACAGTCCATCCCCCTCGCCGACCCGTTCCCTCCATCCCCCTGCTCTCACAGCCCTAACCCCTCCGCTACAGTCACAACACAGTCCATCCCCCTCGCCGACCCGTTCCCTCCATCCCCCTGCTCTCACAGCCCTAACCCCTCCGCTACAGTCACAACACAGTCCATCCCCCTCGCCGACCCGTTCCCTCCATCCCCCTGCTCTCACAGCCCTAACCCCTCCGCTACAGTCACAACACAGTCCATCCCCCTAGCCGACCCGTTCCTTTCATCCCCCTGCTCTCACAGCCCTAACCCCTCCGCTAGTCACAACACAGTCCATCCCCCTCGCCGACCCGTTCCCTCCACCCCCCTGCTCTCACAGCCCTAACCCCTCCGCTAGTCACAACACAGTCCATCCCCCTCGCCGACCCGTTCCCTCCACCCCCCTGCTCTCACAGCCCTAACCCCTCCGCTACAGTCACAACACAGTCCATCCCCCTCGCCGACCCGTTCCCTCCATCCCCCTGCTCTCACAGCCCTAACCCCTCCGCTACAGTCACAACACAGTCCATCCCCCTCGCCGACCCGTTCCCTCCATCCCCCTGCTCTCACAGCCCTAACCCCTCCGCTACAGTCACAACACAGTCCATCCCCCTCGCCGACCCGTTCCCTCCATCCCCCTGCTCTCACAGCCCTAACCCCTCCGCTAGTCACAACACAGTCCATCCCCCTCGCCGACCCGTTCCCTCCATCCCCCTGCTCTCACAGCCCTAACCCCTCCGCTAGTCACAACACAGTCCATCCCCCTCGCCGACCCGTTCCTTTCATCCCCCTGCTCTCACAGCCCTAACCCCTCCGCTACAGTCACAACACAGTCCATCCCCCTCGCCGACCCGTTCCCTCCATCCCCCTGCTCTCACAGCCCTAACCCCTCCGCTAGTCACAACACAGTCCATCCCCCTCGCCGACCCGTTCCCTCCATCCCCCTGCTCTCACAGCCCTAACCCCTCCGCTACAGTCACAACACAGTCCATCCCCCTCGCCGACCCGTTCCCTCCATCCCCCTGCTCTCACAGCCCTAACCCCTCCGCTACAGTCACAACACAGTCCATCCCCCTCGCCGACCCGTTCCTTTCATCCCCCTGCTCTCACAGCCCTAACCCCTCCGCTACAGTCACAACACAGTCCATCCCCCTCGCCGACCCGTTCCCTCCATCCCCCTGCTCTCACAGCCCTAACCCCTCCGCTACAGTCACAACACAGTCCATCCCCCTCGCCGACCCGTTCCCTCCATCCCCCTGCTCTCACAGCCCTAACCCCTCCGCTACAGTCACAACACAGTCCATCCCCCTCGCCGACCCGTTCCCTCCATCCCCCTGCTCTCACAGCCCTAACCCCTCCGCTAGTCACAACACAGTCCATCCCCCTCGCCGACCCGTTCCTTTCATCCCCCTGCTCTCACAGCCCTAACCCCTCCGCTACAGTCACAACACAGTCCATCCCCCTCGCCGACCCGTTCCCTCCATCCCCCTGCTCTCACAGCCCTAACCCCTCCGCTAGTCACAACACAGTCCATCCCCCTCGCCGACCCGTTCCCTCCATCCCCCTGCTCTCACAGCCCTAACCCCTCCGCTAGTCACAACAGTCCATCCCCCTCGCCGACCCGTTCCCTCCATCCCCCTGCTCTCACAGCCCTAACCCCTCCGCTACAGTCACAACACAGTCCATCCCCCTCGCCGACCCGTTCCTTTCATCCCCCTGCTCTCACAGCCCTAACCCCTCCGCTACAGTCACAACACAGTCCATCCCCCTCGCCGACCCGTTCCCTCCATCCCCCTGCTCTCACAGCCCTAACCCCTCCGCTACAGTCACAACACAGTCCATCCCCCTCGCCTACCCGTTCCCTCCATCCCCCTGCTCTCACAGCCCTAACCCCTCCGCTACAGTCACCACAGTCCATCCCCCTCGCCGACCCGTTCCTTTCATCCCCCTGCTCTCACAGCCCTAACCCCTCCGCTACAGTCACAACACAGTCCATCCCCCTCGCCGACCCGTTCCCTCCACCCCCCTGCTCTCACAGCCCTAACCCCTCCGCTACAGTCACCACAGTCCATCCCCCTCGCCGACCCGTTCCTTTCATCCCCCTGCTCTCACAGCCCTAACCCCTCCGCTACAGTTACAACACAGTCCATCCCCCTCGCCGACCCGTTCCCTCCATCCCCCTGCTCTCACAGCCCTAACCCCTCCGCTACAGTCACAACACAGTCCATCCCCCTCGCCGACCCGTTCCCTCCATCCCCCTGCTCTCACAGCCCTAACCCCTCCGCTACAGTCACAACACAGTCCATCCCCCTCGCCGACCCGTTCCCTCCATCCCCCTGCTCTCACAGCCCTAACCCCTCCGCTACAGTCACAACACAGTCCATCCCCCTCGCCGACCCGTTCCCTCCATCCCCCTGCTCTCACAGCCCTAACCCCTCCGCTAGTCACAACACAGTCCATCCCCCTCGCCGACCCGTTCCTTTCATCCCCCTGCTCTCACAGCCCTAACCCCTCCGCTACAGTCACAACACAGTCCATCCCCCTCGCCGACCCGTTCCCTCCATCCCCCTGCTCTCACAGCCCTAACCCCTCCGCTACAGTCACAACACAGTCCATCCCTCTCGCCGACCCGTTCCCTCCATCCCCCTGCTCTCACAGCCCTAACCCCTCCGCTACAGTCACAACACAGTCCATCCCCCTGCTCTCACAGCCCGAACCCCTCCGCTAGTCACAACACAGTCCATCCCCCTCGCCGACCCGTTCCTTTCATCCCCCTGCTCTCACAGTCCTAACCCCCCCGCTACAGTCACAACACAGTCCATCCCCCTGCTCTCACAGCCCTAACCCCTCCGCTAGTCACAACACAGTCCATCACCCTCGCCGACCCGTTCCTTTCATCCCCCTGCTCTCACAGCCCTAACCCCTCCGCTACAGTCACAACACAGTCCATCCCCCTCGCCGACCCGTTCCCTCCATCCCCCTGCTCTCACAGCCCTAACCCCTCCGCTACAGTCACAACACAGTCCATCCCCCTCGCCGACCCGTTCCCTCCATCCCCCTGCTCTCACAGCCCTAACCCCTCCGCTACAGTCACAACACAGTCCATCCCCCTCGCCGACCCGTTCCTTTCATCCCCCTGCTCTCACAGTCCTAACCCCTCCGCTACAGTCACAACACAGTCCATCCCCCTCGCCGACCCGTTCCCTCCATCCCCCTGCTCTCACAGCCCTAACCCCTCCGCTACAGTCACAACACAGTCCATCCCCCTCGCCGACCCGTTCCCACCATCCCCCTGCTCTCACAGCCCTAACCCCTCCACTACAGTCACAACACAGTCCATCCCCCTCGCCGACCCGTTCCCTCCATCCCCCTGCTCTCACAGCCCTAACCCCTCCGCTACAGTCACAACACAGTCCATCCCCCTCGCCGACCCGTTCCCTCCATCCCCCTGCTCTCACAGCCCTAACCCCTCCGCTACAGTCACAACACAGTCCATCCCCCTCGCCGACCCGTTCCCTCCATCCCCCTGCTCTCACAGCCCTAACCCCTCCGCTACAGTCACAACACAGTCCATCCCCCTCGCCGACCCGTTCCCTCCATCCCCCTGCTCTCACAGCCCTAACCCCTCCGCTACAGTCACAACACAGTCCATCCCCCTCGCCGACCCGTTCCCTCCATCCCCCTGCTCTCACAGCCCTAACCCCTCCGCTACAGTCACAACACAGTCCATCCCCCTCGCCGACCCGTTCCCTCCATCCCCCTGCTCTCACAGCCCTAACCCCTCCGCTACAGTCACAACACAGTCCATCCCCCTCGCCGACCCGTTCCCTCCATCCCCCTGCTCTCACAGCCCTAACCCCTCCTCAACAGTCACAACACAGTCCATCCCCCTCGCCGACCCGTTCCCTCCATCCCCCTGCTCTCACAGCCCTAACCCCTCCGCTACAGTCACAACACAGTCCACCCCCCTGCTCTCACAGCCCTAACCCCTCCGCTAGTCACAACACAGTCCATCCCCCTCGCCGACCCGTTCCCTCCACCCCCCTGCTCTCACAGCCCTAACCCCTCCGCTACAGTCACAACACAGTCCATCCCCCTCGCCGACCCGTTCCTTTCATCCCCCTGCTCTCACAGCCCTAACCCCTCCGCTACAGTCACAACACAGTCCATCCCCCTCGCCGACCCGTTCCCTCCACCCCCCTGCTCTCACAGCCCTAACCCCTCCGCTAGTCACAACACAGTCCATCCCCCTCGCCGACCCGTTCCTTTCATCCCCCTGCTCTCACAGCCCTAACCCCTCCGCTACAGTCACAACACAGTCCATCCCCCTCGCCGACCCGTTCCTTTCTTCCCCCTGCTCTCACAGCCCTAACCCCTCCACTACAGTCACAACACAGTCCATCCCCCTCGCCGACCCGTTCCCTCCATCCCCCGCTCTCACAGCCCTAACCCCTCCGCTAGTCACAACACAGTCCATCCCCCTCGCCGACCCGTTCCCTCCATCCCCCTGCTCTCACAGCCCTAACCCCTCCGCTACAGTCACCACACAGTCCATCCCCCTCGCCGACCCGTTCCTTTCATCCCCCTGCTCTCACAGCCCTAACCCCTCCGCTACAGTCACAACACAGTCCATCCCCCTGCTCTCACAGCCCTAACCCCTCCGCTACAGTCACAACACAGTCCATCCCCCTCGCCGACCCGTTCCCTCCACCCCCCTGCTCTCACAGCCCTAACCCCTCCGCTACAGTCACAACACAGTCCATCCCCCTCGCCGACCCGTTCCCTCCATCCCCCTGCTCTCACAGCCCTAACCCCTCCGCTACAGTCACAACACAGTCCATCCCCCTCGCCGACCCGTTCCCTCCATCCCCCTGCTCTCACAGCCCTAACCTCTCCGCTACAGTCACAACACAGTCCATCCCCCTCGCCGACCCGTTCCCTCCATCCCCCTGCTCTCACAGCCCTAACCCCTCCGCTACAGTCACAACACAGTCCATCCCCCTCGCCGACCCGTTCCCTCCATCCCCCTGCTCTCACAGCCCTAACCCCTCCGCTACAGTCACAACACAGTCCATCCCCCTCGCCGACCCGTTCCCTCCATCCCCCTGCTCTCACAGCCCTAACCCCTCCGCTACAGTCACAACACAGTCCATCCCCCTCGCCGACCCGTTCCCTCCATCCCCCTGCTCTCACAGCCCTAACCCCTCCGCTACAGTCACAACACAGTCCATCCCCCTCGCCGACCCGTTCCCTCCATCCCCCTGCTCTCACAGCCCTAACCCCTCCGCTACAGTCACAACACAGTCCATCCCCCTCGCCGACCCGTTCCCTCCATCCCCCTGCTCTCACAGCCCTAACCCCTCCGCTACAGTCACAACACAGTCCATCCCCCTCGCCGACCCGTTCCTTTCATCCCCCTGCTCTCACAGCCCTAACCCCTCCGCTACAGTCACAACACAGTCCATCCCCCTCGCCGACCCGTTCCTTTCATCCCCCTGCTCTCACAGCCCTAACCCCTCCGCTAGTCACAACACAGTCCATCCCCCTCGCCGACCCGTTCCTTTCATCCCCCTGCTCTCACAGCCCTAACCCCTCCGCTAGTCACAACACAGTCCATCCCCCTCGCCGACCCGTTCCCTCCACCCCCCTGCTCTCACAGCCCTAACCCCTCCGCTACAGTCACAACACAGTCCATCCCCCTCGCCGACCCGTTCCCTCCATCCCCCTGCTCTCACAGCCCTAACCCCTCCGCTACAGTCACAACACAGTCCATCCCCCTCGCCGACCCGTTCCCTCCATCCCCCTGCTCTCACAGCCCTAACCCCTCCGCTACAGTCACAACACAGTCCATCCCCCTCGCCGACCCGTTCCCTCCATCCCCCTGCTCTCACAGCCCTAACCCCTCCGCTACAGTCACAACACAGTCCATCCCCCTCGCCGACCCGTTCCCTCCATCCCCCTGCTCTCACAGCCCTAACCCCTCCGCTACAGTCACAACACAGTCCATCCCCCTCGCCGACCCGTTCCTTTCATCCCCCTGCTCTCACAGCCCTAACCCCTCCGCTACAGTCACAACACAGTCCATCCCCCTCGCCGACCCGTTCCTTTCATCCCCCTGCTCTCACAGCCCTAACCCCTCCGCTAGTCACAACACAGTCCATCCCCCTCGCCGACCCGTTCCTTTCATCCCCCTGCTCTCACAGCCCTAACCCCTCCGCTACAGTCACAACACAGTCCATCCCCCTCGCCGACCCGTTCCCTCCATCCCCCTGCTCTCACAGCCCTAACCCCTCCGCTACAGTCACAACACAGTCCATCCCCCTCGCCGACCCGTTCCTTTCATCCCCCTGCTCTCACAGCCCTAACCCCTCCGCTAGTCACAACACAGTCCATCCCCCTCGCCGACCCGTTCCTTTCATCCCCCTGCTCTCACAGCCCTAACCCCTCCGCTAGTCACAACACAGTCCATCCCCCTCGCCGACCCGTTCCCTCCATCCCCCTGCTCTCACAGCCCTAACCCCTCCGCTACAGTCACAACACAGTCCATCCCCCTCGCCGACCCGTTCCTTTCATCCCCCTGCTCTCACAGCCCTAACCCCTCCGCTACAGTCACAACACAGTCCATCCCCCTCGCCGACCCGTTCCCTCCATCCCCCTGCTCTCACAGCCCTAACCCCTCCGCTACAGTCACAACACAGTCCATCCCCCTCGCCGACCCGTTCCTTTCATCCCCCTGCTCTCACAGCCCTAACCCCTCCGCTACAGTCACAACACAGTCGACGTTGCCGAGACCTGAGGAGACTGAGGAAGGAGTGGGGGAACAGGAAGAAAGGATAATATGGTGGGTGGGAAAAGGGACGATTAGGGGTTCTGAGACAACATGTATGGCTTTGATACAACAAGACTGGGGGGGGGCGAGAGAGAGAAAAAAGGAATACGAAAAAGGAACAGCACGTCAGAAATCAGCTCAATGTAATTTAAGAATCTATAGAATCTGACCACTTCTGGGGGAACTAGATCACACAACAAAGAGTTATCTATCCAAAACGGAGATAAACCATCTTCTTGGCTCTATAACAAAGAACAAACAGCAACATCATATACATGATCAATTTCAAATCTTAGAATCAGCTATTAAAAGACAACAAAAACCCACTGGATTCTCCAATTACATTGAATGAACTAAAGAACAAAATACTAACACTGCAACTCAAAAAGGCCTGTGGTGTTGATGGTATCCTAAATAAAATGATAAAATATACAGACCACAAATTCCAATGGGCAATATTTAAATCTCTTTAACATCATCCTTGGCTTTGGAATCTTTGGAACCAAGGACTGATCACTCCAATCTACAAAAGTGGAGACAAATTTGATCCCAATAACTACCGTGGGAAATGCATCAACAGCAAACTGTTGCCACCCGGCCAAACTGAGCAATCGGGGGAGAAGAGCCTTAGTCAGGGAGGTGAACAAGAACCCAATGGTCACTCTGACAGAGCTCCAGAGCTCCTCTGTGGAGAAGAGAGAACCTTCCAGAAGGACAACCATCTCTGCAGCACTCCATCAATTAGGCCTTTACGGTAGAGTGGCCAGGTGAAAGCCACTCCTCAGTAAAAAGCATGACAGCCCACTTGGAGTTTGCCAAACATCCCTTAAAGACTCTCAGACCATGAGAGTTCTCATGGTCTGATGAAACCAAGATTGAACTCTCTCACTGTATGTATCAACAAATTGGCGAGGGCACTAGAACCACCTGCAGCACCCGGCCTCACACACTAGAATCTGAAGCATATGATCTACTGTTTGCTGATGATCTGGTGCTTCTGTCCCCAACCAGGGAGGGCCCGTGTGGCTCAGTTGGTAGAGCATGGCGCTTGCAACGCCAGGGTTGTGGGTTCAATTCCCACCGGGGGACCAGGGTTCAATTCCCACGGGGGGACCAGGATGAATATGTATGAACTTTCCAATTTGTAAGTCGCTCTGGATAAGAGCGTCTGCTAAATGACTTAAATGTAAATGTACAGCCGCACCTAGATCTTCTGCACAGATTCTGTCAGACCTGGGCCCTGACCGTAAATCTCAGTAGGACAAAAATAATGGTGTTCCAAAAAAGGTCCAGTTGTCAGGACGACAAACACAAATTCCATCTAGACACCGTTGCCCTAGAGCACACAAAAAACGACACATATCTCTGCCTAACCATCAGCGCCACAGGTAACTTCCACAAAGTTGCCATCAAAAGGAACATAAAATTAGATATCCCAATTAGGATCTGGTAAAAAATACTTGAATCAGTTAGCGAACCCATTGCCCTTTATGGTTGTGAGTGGGGTTGCACATTTCGGGGGAATATTCAGAAGAGGAAACTTTCCGTGGGAATTAACGGAAATATACGCAAATATCAATACCATTTAAATGTAGATGTTTTTTGCATTGGATAAATTTACCATATCATATGGAGACAGAAACAAACATTTTACCTTATCATAAGTAGACATAATTGCAAATGCTGAAATCCTTCCAATAGAAATTTTAAAAGAAAGGGAATATTGAATGATCCATCCATCTCCCAAAACATTTTCAACATACATCTGTAAAATGATAGTCTAGAACCTAAAGCTTTGGTTGTCTTCCTCTCAGGCTTCCATGTCTTCTCCCTGGACCTCCTCAATGTCCACCTCTTGAACATCAGACTCTGAGGCCTCATCTTCACTGTCACTTTCCAACCTTGTTGAGGATGGCTCGTTGTCTGGCTCAAAAAGCCTCAAATTTTCTCGGATGGCCACCAATTTTTCAACCCTTGTATTGGTCAGCCTGTTGCGTGCTTTGGTGTGTGTTCCCAAACAAGGACCAGTTGCGCTCTGACACGGCTGATGTTGGTGGGATTTGGAGTATTTTTTTTTATATTTTTTTTTTATTGATTTATTTCACCTTTATTTAACCAGGTAGGCAAGTTGAGAACAAGTTCTCATTTACAACTGCGAACTGGCAAGATAAAGCAAAGCTGTTTGACACATAGTTACACATGGAGTAAAACAAACATACAGTCAATAATACAGTAGAAATCTTGGATGAAAACAGCAGAGGTGTATTTAGAGGGCAAGTTGGTTAGGATGATATCTATGAGGGTGCCCGTGTTTACGGCTTTGGGGTCATTGATCATTTGTGTGATATTGAGGGCATCAAGCTTAGATTGTAGGATGGCCGGGGTGTTATGGAGGATGATGGAGGCAAAAGAGCCTCAGATCCACAAAGTCCCTTCCACCAGGTGGCTGATGAGATATGTTGGCACGACTGCCATATTGCATCTCCATCCCAAAGCCCTTGCTTGGAAGTGTACTTCTCCAGACTGCAAGAACCTTGCCCTCATCCAGGCCAAGGTGGCGAGAAACAGTAGTGATGACACCATAGGCCTTGTTGATCTCTGCACTAAAACAGGATGCTCTTGCCAGCATACTTGGGGGCCAACATGTACACTGTGGCGTGTATGGGCTTCAGGCAGAAGTCTTCATGCTTTTTGACGTATTTCAGGACTGTAGTTTCCTCTGCTTGGAGCAACAGTGAAGTGGGCAGGGCAGTACGGATTTCTTCTCTTACATCTGCAAGCAGAGTCTGAACATCAGACAGGATGGCATTGTCGCCCTCAATCCGTGCAATGGCTACTGCTATAGGTTTCAGGAGTTTCAGGCTGCTTACCACTCTCTCCCAAAATACATCATCCAGGAGGATCCTCTTGATGGGGCTGTCCATATCGGCAGACTGTGGTTTGGCCATATCTTGGAGAGACTAATTTCCTTCCAGGAGACTGTCAAACATGATGACAACACCACCTCAATGGGTGTTACTGGGCAGCTTCAATGTGGTGCTCTTATTCTTCTCACTTTGCTTGGTGAGGTAGATTGCTGCTATAACTTGATGAGCCTGCCTACCTAACCATTTCCTTGGCTCTCTTGTAGAGTGTATCCATTGTTTTCAGTGTCATGATGTCCTTGAGGAGCAGATTCAATGCATGAGCAGCACAGCCAATGGGTGTGATGTGAGGGTAGGACTCCTCCACTTTAGACCAAGCAGCCTTCATGTTCGCAGCATTGTCTGTCACCAGTGCAAGTACCTTCTGTGGCCCAAGGTCATTGATGACTGTCTTCAGCTCATCTGCAATGTAGAGACCGGTGTGTCTGTTGTCCCTTGTGTCTGTGCTCTTGTAGAATACTGGTTGAGGGGTGGAGATGTAGTTAATTATTCCTCGACCACCCATCAGAGATGATTGCAATACAGTCTGCTTTCTCTATGATTTGCTTGACCTTCATTTGAACTCTGCACCCAGCAAATGAGTAGATAAAGCATGTCTGGTTGGAGGGGTATATGCTGGGCGAAGAACATTCAGAAATCTCTTCCAATACACATTGCATGTGAGCATCAGAGGTGAACCAGTTGCATACACAGTTCGAGCAAGACATTCATCAGCATCTCTGACTACGTTCCTCCATTGAGTCAAAAAAACTTCTGATTCCAGGAGGACCATGAGCTGTTGCTATCAATTAAGTGTCTGATTCATCATTTTCACCTCGAATAGAAGTAGAGGGACTTTAATCAGAGGTTGCTTGTTTTGAATGCTGAGGGAACTTTATGCACTTGGCCAGATGATTCTGCATCTTTGTTGCATTCTTCACATATGATTTGGCACAGTACTTACAAATGTACACAGATTTTCCTTCTACATAAGCTGCAGTGAATTATCTCTACACATCAGATAGTGCCCGTGGCATTTTCCTGTAAAGATGAGAAAAAAATGAGTAAAAAAACAACAAATATAATTCCATGTACAGATAAATAGTTAAGCAGTTAGATTAAACAACTCCTTTGTAAGATACATGTTTTGAAATGAAACATTTATGGAAACAGGTGAATTAACCCTCAGTTAGCAGGCTCAAGCAAGCTAAAAACCCACATGGTAGCAAAAACTAACTCGCAGAAATTGTTAACAAGTTAGAAATGATTTAAAACACACTGTGCTGTAGGCTACAATTTACTAGTTAACAAAAAATTATGTATGTCATTTAAAATATATTCACCCCACCCATTATTGCAATCAAAACTTACCAGAAAGCATGTAGTCCTTGGCTCAGACAGTGTAGTAGTGTGGGCTCAATAGCATCTCAGTGTGCAAGATCTTGAGAATCAGCTGTACATGTGCTGGAAGAATGCACTGCACATGTGATGGAAGAATGCACTGTGCATGCAGAGGGTTGCAATTCCATTGAATTGGTGAAAGTTTAACCAAAATATTCGAAAACAGATTATGTGTATCCCACAAAAAAGGTTCACTGTTATAAGCTACATTTTTGATGAATTTAAGCAAAATTCCCTAAAATTCCAGGACCTAACATCCCTTGGAAAATCTACCGGAAAGTTTCGAACCCTTTCCAACCTTAGTTGTGAGGTCTGGGGTCCGCTCACCAACCAAGAATTCACAAAATAGGACAAACAAATTTAGACCCTACATGCAGAATTCTGCAAAAACATCCTCTGTGTACAACATAAAACACCAAATAATGCATGCAGAGCAGAATTAGGCCAATACCTGCTAATTGTCCAATTCTAGAAGAGACGGTAAATTCTACAACCATATAAAAGGAAGCGGTTCCCAAACCATCCATAACAAAGCCATCACCTACAGAGATGAACGTGGAGAAGAGAGTCCCCTAAGCAAGCTGGTCCTGGGGCTCTGTTCACAAACACAGACCCCACAGAGCCCCAGGACAGAAACACAATTAGACCCAACCAAATCATGAGAAAACAAAAAGATAATTACTTGACACACTAGAAAGAATTACACAAAAAACAGAGGCAACTGGAATGCTATTTGGTCCTAAACAGAGAGTACCTGACCACTCTGACTGACCCAAACTTAAGGAAAGCTTTGCTATGCACAGACTCATAGCCTTGCTATTGAGAAAGGCCGCCGTAGGCAGACGTGGCTCTCAAGAGAAGACAGGCTATGTGCACACTGCCCACAAAATGAGGTGGAAACTGAGCTGCACTTCCTAACCTCCTGCCAAATGTATGACCATATAAGAGATGCATATTTCACTCACATTACACAGACCAACAAATCCAATTTTGATAAACTCCCATATCTATTGGGTGAAGTACCACAGTGTGCCATCACAGCAGCAAAACTTGTGACGTGTTACCAAAAGAAAAAGGGCAACCAGTGAATAACAAACACCATTGTAAATACAACCCATATTAATGTTTATTTATTTTCCCTTTTGTACTTTATTTGCACATCGTTACAACACTGTACATAGCCATAATTACATTTTAAATGTATATTCCTTGTAAACTTTTGTGAGAGTAATGTTTACTGTTCATTTTTGATTGTTTATTATCTATTTCACTTGCTTTGGTAATGTAAACATGTTTCCCATGCCAATAAAGCCCTTTGAATTGAATTGAGAGAACGCGAGCGAGAAAGTGAGAGAGCGAGCACAAAAAGGCGGTGCACAGACAGACAAACAGTGTCTTAATTGGAGGAGTCCTTTGTTTCCATTCCAACAGCAGGGGATGTGGAGACATGGAGGGAGCCTGCCTGGTGTTAAGATCTGAACACACAGAATGCATCCATGGGAGGGGGGGGGGGGTCTCCTGGGGCAAGATGAGTCTATGGTTGGGATAGACTCCCATACAGAGAGAGAGGCAGGTGGAGGCAGGCTTTTAGGTCTGTGGACATAATAATGCATTAACTCACTGAGACACATGAGCAGTAAGATCAAACAACTCCCCTCCTCCCCTGAGATAAAACAAGGTGAGACACACACACACACCACCCTTCTTCACTCTGTGTTGTAAGTGATGATGCCCCTCCACTCAGTAACCCTCCCTGACATTTGATTGGCAGCTGACTGGGACTGAGAGATAGACTGACTGGAATGGCCGGACCCCAGAGGGCAGTTAATGGATGCCATAAATTACATTGTGTTTCTATCTCAAAGTCCTCTGTGGGGGAGTAGTGTGTGTGTGTGTGTGTGTGTGTGTGTGTGTGTGTGTGTGTGTGTGTGTGTGTGTGTGTGTGTGTGTGTGTGTGTGTGTGTGTGTGTTGGTGGAACGGGTTGCCTCAGTCAATACCAATCACGGAAGTATATCTCATCGGAGGCATGCGGTGCTCCCATCCATCTTTGCCAGGGCAGAGCAGAGGTTTCCTGCCTTTGCTCTGCTGTCTGACTGCACTCAGACTCAGAGGAGATTGTTCTAACAGATATTACATTATTGACAGGACAGAGAGGAAATGACCAAACACAGCAGATGGCAAGGCTTCAGAGACCATTAACTAGAGTCTGGCTTTAGACACTGGCTCTTGCACGCTCTGCATGATGCCATCAAAATCACAGTTACTACACACAACAAAACCAGTAGGAGATTTGGGTGCGTCAAGAATTTCTGGTAAAACTATCCCAACGCTGTCTAATGAATGGGATGGGAAACTTTACATCAAAAAGTGACCATAGACTATGGAGTTTGTGCAATTGACTGTGTGTGTGTGTGTGTGTGTGTGTGTGTGTGTGTGTGTGCATATTCCCTACAATATTTCGGACTACAGGGAGACAGAGAGAAGGACAGGGTAAAAGCTCAGAACAATGCTCTCATCCACCTCTGTCGGCCTGCATGCAAATCTCCCACCACAGAGCAGAGTGGCAGTGGCTCTGTGCCATGGACGTCCCTCTGAGTGCAGCACAGCAAGGTGACTCCGTTCTTCTCTCTCCACAGCCTGGGAGGGCATGTGTCCAATGACAGCACTACATGGTAATAACTAAGTGACCTTACTGAAACAGACAGCTCCACTGATTATGCTGCTGCCACTGACAGAACCATGAGTCTCAGTGGTGTGTGTGTGTTTTGGGTTATACTATCCTTATGTGGACCAGAAGTCCCCACAAGGATAGTAAAACAAGGACAATTCGGACAAGTGGGGACATTTTGCTGGTCCCCAAAAGGAAAAAGACTATTTTAGGCTTAGGGGTTAGGTTTAGGAGTTAAGGAAAATAGGATTTTGAATGGGTATCAATTGTTTGCACTCCACAACGATAGTAAAACAAATGTGTAACTGAATGAGGGGCAGGTAGTGAGGAGACAGAACATTTCAATCATGACTGACTGAGGTTAGGTGAGGGGTATTGTGACGTTTTTTTCCCCCACCTTTATTTAACCAGGTAGGCAAGTTGAGAACAAGTTCTCATTTACAATTGCGACCTGGCCAAGATAAAGCAAAGCAGTTCGACACATACAACAACACAGAGTTACACATGGAGTAAAACAAACATACAGTCAATAATACAGTAGAAAAATAAGTCTATATACAATATGAGCAAATGAGGTGAGATAAGGGAGATAAAGGCAAAAAAGGCCATGGTGGCGAAGTAAATACAATATAGCAAGTAAAACACTGGAATGGTAGATATGCAGTGGAATAATGTGCAAAGTAGAAATAGAAATAATGGGGTGCAAAGGAGCAAAATAAATAAATAAATACAGTAGGGGAAGAGGTAGTTGTTTGGGCTAAATTATAGATGGGCTATGTACAGGTGCAGTAATCTGTGAGCTGCTCTGACAGCTGGTGCTTAAAGCTAGTGAGGGAGATAAGTGTTTCCAGTTTCAGAGATTTTGTAGTTCGTTCCAGTCATTCCAAAGGAGGAATTGGTTTTGGGGGTGACCAGAGAGATACCTGCTGGAGCGCGTGCTACAGGTGAGTGCTGCTATGGTGACCAGCGAGCTGAGATAAGGGGGGACTTTACCTAGCAGGGTCTTGTAGATGACCTGGAGCCAGTGGGTTTGGCGACGAGTAATGACTGGTGTGTATCAGTAGGGGCCGGTCTTTACAATATCTCAGCTTTCAGATTGACCTCTAAACACAAAAGGGGAACCGTTCCAATGTCCTTCACTAGGGGCCTTCACGTAGAAATGGGCATTTATAAAAACTGAACTTGATGTGAGAAAGTGCTCATCCTCCCTCAAACTGTAGACCACGTGTACGCACAGCTTGTAATGGTTGAAGGATTACATTGCAGGAAGGCAAAAGTAGACTAGTAGCCTTGTGCAAATTATGAATATATGATGACCCTCACTCATAACAAAAAAATAGGTAGCTAAATATAATAAGATGCAATCATTTTCCGTTAGTGAGAAGAGCCAAAACCAATGCATTTTAAAGTAATTTGAAATATCCACCCATTTCCTATTCATTAATTTCCATGATCGTTGCAGAATCAATTCTACGCCTTTTCTGACTGTGAAGGTTTCATACTTGTGAAATAATCTATAGGCCTACAACAAGTTAGGATAGGCTACCATTCGTCCCATCTCTCATTTCATTGGATTTTGCGATCTGATCCAAAGAGCAATTTAACGGTAGGATCAGACGGATCACCTGTTCCATTGACGTTTGTAGGCTACGGCGGAATACTGTAATGTCAAATTTCTTGAATAGGCAATATTTAAATGTATAAACATAATACATATAATCACAACCATTGCAGAATAGTAGCCATACAACAACCGTGCACATCTCTTCTTTAAATTGTGCATACTAGAAAGGCTATTATCATTTCTACTTTTCGCTCTAGGATACGGATCTGAAAGGAACCTCGGTTTACAGTAGAATATAGCAGGTGAACATAGTTGATATTTTGCATGGAAGTGCGTAAGGCCTACTGTATTTACCTTTTTACCCCCCAGAAGTATACAATGTTTCAGATTTCACGGACAATGAAGCATATTTAGGTTCAGGAAAAAGTAAATTCAAAACCTTTAATTCAAACTGTTTACAGGTCCACAATAATTAGTAAAACCTTTTTGTCTTTCAGAAATTGTCAGATACAGCAAATGTCACTGCGAAATAAATCATTCTGCCAACACCTCCAAAGGCATTTGATCAAGTTCGCCATTGCTATTTCCTTTAGGTACCGTCTTGCCCTAATTCCAATACCAAAGTATACAGCAAATAATGGCGTTATCGGCACCATGAAAGGTTTCTGGAGAAGTCTGATTTGTAACGGAAACATGTGCAGATATATAGTGTGAAATGTACACAACAGTTATAAATGAGGCCGCAGGTCATCACGGCATCTACCTTCCAATGTTCTATAGCTCTAAGACTACCTGAGCTGGCACAAACACACAGCTGCAGCCTTCCCCTCTCATTGGTTCAATTTGTTCTCATTTCCACCAGTGTGTTGGACTAAGATTAATCAGGGGATGTGTTGTGTAGAGGAGGAGAGAAGAAAAGAAAGAGAGGAGTGTTGCTGTAAGAGGATGTGTTGATTCAATGACTTCCTCGGGCTACTCAAGCGACGCTAAATGAGAAAACATTACACAGTCCTTCTGCCTCTAAAGCCATCTAGCAGGGTCGTCTTAACCTTTAGCAGCTCTAGTCTTCAGAGAGTTGGTGAGATGTCGGCTAAATGTCTCGTTTCAACTAAGGGCTATTCCATCTTTGTCAACCGTGTCATTATGACTGAAAACCAAATCAGATTTCATCTAGCCTAAACATTTCTATTTGAAGTATTTACATTGTGGGATCGAACCATTGTATTTCCCTGGATGAGTTTTACTTTGTCTGTCTGAAGAAGAAAGAATAAGCTTGTGAATTGCAATCCCCTCTCTGTTTTCATATAGACATACTGAGGAGGGTATAGAGTTCACAAGATTTATTCTGTGTGTGTTCTTTAAAATGGAAGATAAATTCAGTCACAAGCTCAGCATACATGTTGTTGAAGCCTTACTGTGTGCAGTGTGAGTGGGGAAGAACAGACAGGCCTACAGTTCTGACCTGTTCACCAAAGGGGGAGCAGTTAGACAACTAACAGCTGTGAACAAACACAGGACAAATGTCTTTGTTTGTTACTGTAAATCAAGCCTTTAGCATTCTTTCTGACTATAGCAGGACTAGGAGCAGTACATGGAAGCCATCTTGATGTAAATCTGATAAGATGGGTAAAAAATATATTATAATACATATATATATATATATATATATATATATATATTTTTTTTTTTATCTATAGTTAGATATTGCAATATTATTTGGGATGAGAGCATATCGATACTTTGACTCCAAGTATCGATTTGTTAAAAAATATATTATGTTTTGCTAGGTAGTGTTAGCTAGCACTAGTCGTCTGTACCAAAACTCCAGTATTTTTCATCCTTTAGCTTGTTCTCCATCTTCTTTATAAATAGTGAACCAACATGCTTTCAGCACTTATATTTCCCTAACTGACCAAAACAAATATTCATTATGTCTCCCTCTTGTCTCTCTGCAGCAGATTATATAGCGAGCAAAATGTTTGGAACACCAAATGGCAATATTGAATAGCGATACATATCGAATCGTGAGAATCGCAATACATATTGTATTGGCACATAAGTACTGTGATAATATCGTATTGTGAGGTCCGTGGCAATTCCCAGCCCGAATGGTCAACACAGCTTTAGATGGTTTAAAAAGCATGATAGCGAGCTGCATCCATAACGACATAGTAGAGCAGAGGGGGGGGGGGGGGGGGGGGGGGTAAATATTGTACTTTCTCATCTGCCTCTGACTTGGGAGAGAATCTCTAGATTACTAATAAAGGGAGTTTGAGAGGAGGGGGGAATGTCAGAGTGATAATGTAGACTACACTGAACATGTTCAATCTTAGTGTAATCAGACTTATTCAAAAACTGGTTATTAATTCTGAAAGGAATAAATCACATAAAAGTAACAAGACAGAGAAATCATAAAATAGGTTACAATATGCTGTCTATATCCACAAAGGGTTCAAGATATATATCCACCGAATAACCTTATGGTTTATTTGAGCTGTCTTTCTCTCTCTCCAGGCAGCGTTTTCAAAAAACTGGTGGGTGGAATTGAATCGTTCATTTCCCAATGAAACATGTCGTCACAAAAATAAACTCCCAAACAAAACAATTGGATAAATCCCCCTCTCCACAATTTTTCCCCAGAGTCCGGAGCGGAGCAGCCTTTAAAGGGATACTTCGGAATTTTGGCAATGAGGCCCTTCATCAACTTCCGATGCTAGTAGATACCCATAGACTTCCAGTCATTGCGCTAACACTAATTAGCATTGGCTCGCCGAACTACCTCTTAACTTCCTTCATACTGGACACAGACATAAAAATGGTATCCACAAGTTCATCTGACTCTGGGGAAGAAGATAAAGAGTTCATTGCCAAAATCCCGAAGTATCCCTTTAACCCAGCTCATTAGGCCTATCCGACTCCTGCTGTTCTCCCAGAGTGTCTTGCTCCGTGCTGTACTCTGCCTGGCCTACTGCACCACCTTCTTCCAGACAGCAGAGCAGCCATGTGGAAAACTAGGCAATTATAGCTGGAAGATAATAGCCACTAAGGCCAACAGATATCCGGTAAGACAAATCACTCCCTGTGCCATCACAGAGGGGAATAACAGCAGCCTCACTGCTCTCCCCGACCGCTGTGTGTGTGTGTGTGTGTGTGTGTGTGTGCGTGCGTGCGTGCGTGCGTGCTTCTCGTGCGTGCTTCTCATCCGCTTGCTCGTGCGTGCTTGCCTGCATAGTGCGAACGTGTGCCTGTGTGTCACGGTGGACAACTCCTTATCAGTTCTGCCTGCCATCTGGCCCAAATGTTAAGAGTGGAGGACAGGAAGGAAGGAATGTTATGAGTGGAGGACAGGAGGGGACAAGGAAAGAAGGTTTCCTGGGAAGAATCTGCCTGTTCTCATGGCAACAGAAGAGATATATTGTGCCCTGCCAAAGAAAGACTGAAGAGTGCTGGCTGGATATCTCATGCCCAGGCCCTTTCATCACAGGGGACCAATCAAAAGGCAGTTGCCACAGTAATCAATGAGCCTATCCATGATAAGGAGAAGGTTCATTTTACACAAGCACACCTGCACTTTCACTATGCATTGTTTCTCCCCCTTGCACACACTCTCCCTATCAGACTTTCCAAAAAAGGTCCAGTTGCCAGGACCACAAATTCAAATTCCACCTAGACACAGTTGCCCTAGAGCACACAAAAAATTACACCTACCTCGACCTAAACATCAGCACCACAGCCAACTTCCACAAAGCTGTGAACGATCTGAGAGAAGGCAAGAAGGGCCATCTATGCCATCAAAGGAACATAACATTTGACATCACAATTAGGATCTGGCAAAAATGTTTGAATCAGTTATAGAACCCATTGCCCTTTATGGTTGTGAGGTCTGGGGACCACTCAACAACCAAGAACTCACAAAGTGGGACAAACACTAAATTGAGACTGCTAAAACATCCTCCATGTACAACTTAAAACAAAACAAATGATGAGTACAGAGCAGAATTAGTATGATTCCTGTTAATTATAAAAAATCCAGAAAAGAGCAATTAAATTGTACAACCACCTAAAAGGAAGCGATCCTCAAACCTTACATAACAAAGCCCTCACCTACAGAGAGACGAACATGGAGAAGAGTCCCCTCAGCCAGCTGGTACTGGGACTCTGTTGACAAACACAAACAGACCCCCAGAACAACAACACAATTAGACCCAACAAAATCATTAAAAAAAGATAACTACTTGACACATTGGAAAGAAATCAACAAAAAGACTGAGCAAACTGGAATGTTATTTGGCCCTAAACAAAGAATACACAGTCGCAGAATACCTTTGACTGTGTACAGACTCAGAGAGCATGGACTCGCTATTCAGAGGCCGTCATAGGCAGACCTGGCTCTTAAAGGAAGACAGATTATGGGCCCACTGCCCACAAAATGGTGGAAACCGAGCTGCACTTCCTAACCTCCTGCCAAATGTATGTCCTTATTAGAGTGAGTATTCCCCTCAGATTACACAGAACGGCGAAGAATTTGAAAACAAAGCCAATTTTGATAAACTCCCATATCTATTAGGTGAAATACCACAGTGTGCATCACAGCAGTCATTCAGTAGCGTAGTATCTGCTTCATCTGACCACTTTTTGATTGATCTAGTCACTGGTGCTTCTTGCTTTCATGTTTGCTTGTTAATTTTTGCTCAATCCTCTGCTGTGTGTGCTGGTCAGGGATATATCATTACCCGCGTCAAATTATTGTTGCCTGGCTGGGTTGGAGGCTGCTGAAAGCACTCCCCCACAGGGGGGCAATGTGACTCCTGAGACCCAATATACAGCGTGAACACACGCACACAGTTTCATAGATGTAGACGTAAATATAAGCTAGGCTAAACCAGGGGTTGGAACTGGTTCAGGGAACAGAACTGAAAACCAGATTTTTTTTTTTCAAGGAACAGAAAAATAAACTGGAACGAAAGTGATCCATACTGTTTCGGAACAGAATCGTTATTTTAAAAGCATGGGAACCGGTTAATACCGTTACTTTACATTCCAGGCATTTTTTCTAGTCCCACAAAAAACAAAGCACCTCTGCAAAGCCCCCACTCTGGCACTCAGAAACATATCCCAGTGTCTGCCTGCAAGCTGAAAATATTTACCAGTGTGCATGTTTAGGCTACCTGCCCCTCGCCCATCCGAAGCATAGGCTACTGTACTGATGTTACAATCGTGACTCAGAAGAGAGAGAGATGTTTTATTAGAAGAATAGATTACCTTTTTCAATGCTAGTCAAGGATACTATAGGACTAGTTATCACATTTCAAGTTGGATGTATTAACTACAAAAAAGCGTGTTATTAATTCTGGTGCTGCTCTGCACACACAAGCTTGTTAGCTAGCTATAGCTTGTTAGCTAGCTAGTTCAAAATACATTAAAAAGTTCCTCCATAGAAGCTGCTCCTCCTAGGTATTGTTCTGTGGACCTAATTCAGATAATGCATGTTATAACAATATGGCGAGTGCTTCAAGCCTCCTCCTCAACCCTCTCTCGCTCTCCCCCCACCCAGAAAATATCAGTCGCATCTTGCGCCAAAGGCTACACTTGTCGGTCCATCACGCATGTAAACAACTAGCTTGCCTGCTCTATCCACACTGGTTGGGGAAGTAATTTAATGAGCTAAATGTAAAAAAAAAAAAATTGATTTCACAGGTTAAAAAGGAACAGAAAGGAACTATATAAACCAGTACCATTTTTTGGGTTCAAACCGGTTCAGAAATGTATTTTGTTGGTCGGAACACTGGAACTGAACGAAAAAAATGGTGGTCTGAAACGATTGGGGAAAAAATTGGTTTCAACTCCTGGGTTAAACACACACACACAATCAGAGTTGTAGGAAAAAAAATAGGCTAGGGTACACACAAGCCACTGATTGTTTACCTTGACAAGAGACCCTTCAACCTTAAAACACACTGAAACCTCAGATTCCTTTTCCCTTTGCAATTACTCTGTGTGCTACTTGACATTACCCCTTATGGAGAATAAGTTTGTGGCAGAGAGACAGAGACACATAGAGAGCGAGAGAGGCAGAGAGAGCGAGAGAGGCAGAGAGAGCGAGAGAGGCAGAGAGAGCGAGAGAGGCAGAGAGAGCGAGAGAGGCAGAGAGAGCGAGAGAGGCAGAGAGAGCGAGAGAGAGCGAGAGAGAGCGAGAGCGAGCAAGTGGAGTAGAGAGAGCGAAAGAGGTAGCGAGCGAGTGGAGTAGAGAGAGAGAAAGAGAGTGAGCTCTTGCCAAAGCCTCTGGCCTCGTGGGGCCATGATTTAAGATGGAGTGCTTTATGATGCTGGTAAGATAGTCAAAATTTACCTCAGAGCAGCAGAATGGGAAAACAGCCAGGGCTACAAGGTGCTTCAGAGAACAGATACAAATAACCTAGGTAAATCCATTACTGTCCCAGGTGAATTCACTCAACTATAGTTAAGAACACATTCTTATTTTCAATGACGGCCTAGGAACTGTGGGTTAACTGCCTTGTTCAGGGGCAGAACGACAGATTTTTACCTTGTCAGCTCAGGGATTCAATCTTGCAACCTTACGGTTAAACTAGTCCAACGCTCTAACCACCTGCCTCACGAGGAGCCCGCCTGTTACGCGAATGCAGTAAGAAGCCAAGGTAAGTTGCTAGCTAGCATTAAACTTATCTTATAAAAAACAATCAATCAATCAGAATCACTAGTTATAACTACACATGGTTGATGATATTACTAGTTTATCTAGCGTGTCCTGCGTTGCATATAATCGATGCAGTGCGCATTCGCGAAAAAGGACTGTCGTTGCTCCAACGTGTACCTAACCATAAACATCAATGCCTTTCTTAAAATCAATACACAGAAGTATATATTTTTAAAACTGCATATTTAGCTAAAAGAAATCCAGGTTAGCAGGTATTATTAACCAGGTGAAATTGTGTCACTTCTCTTGCGTTCATTGCACGCAGAGTCGGGGTATATGCAACAGTTTGGGCCGCCTGGCTCGTTGCGAACTAATTTGCCAGAATTTTACGTAATTATGACATAACATTGAAGGTTGTGCAATGTAACAGGAATATTTAGACTGATGGATGCCACCCGTTAGATAAAATACGGAACGGTTCCGTGTTTCACTGAAAGAATAAATGTTTTGTTTTCGAGATGAGTTTCCGGATTCGACCATATTAATGACCTAAGGCTCGTATTTCTGTGTGTTATTATGTTATACTTAAATCTATGATTTGATAGAGCAGTCTGACAGAGCGATGGTGGGCACCAGCAGGCTCGTAAGCATTCATTCAAACAGCACTTTCGTGCGTTTTGCCAGCAGCTCTGCTGTTTATGAATTCAAGCCTATCAACTCCCGAGATTAGGCTGGTGTAATGGCTAGCTAGTTAGCGGGGTGCGCGCTAATAGCGTTTCAAACGTCACTCCTTGCTCCCCTTGCTCTGCATGGGTAACGCTGCTTCGAGGGTGGCTGTTGTCGATGTGTTCCTGGTTCGAGCCCAGGTAGCAGCGAGGAGAGGGATGGAAGCTATACTGTTACACTGGCAATCCTAAAGTGCCTATAAGAACATCCAATAGTCAAAAGGTATTTGAAATACAAATCGTATAGAGAGAAATAGTCCTATAATTCCTATAATAACTACAACCTAAAACTTCTTACCTGGGAATATTGAAGACTCGTGTTAAAAGGAACCACCAGCTTTCATATGTTCTCATGTTCTGAGCAAGGAACTTAAACGTTAGCTTTCTTACATGGCACATATTGCACTTTTACTTTCTTCTCCAACATTTTGTTTTTGCATTATTTAAACCAAATTGAACATGTTTCATTATTTATTTGAGGCTAAATTGATTTTATTGATGTATTATATTAAGTTAAAATAAGTGTTCATTCAATATTGTTGTAATTGTCATTACAAATAAATAAATTTACAAAAAAAAAAAAATATCGGCTCTTTTTGGTCCTCCAATAATCGGTATCGGCGTTGAAAAATCATAAATCGGTCGACCTCTAGTCTGTGGCAAACAATATGCGGATGTGAGGAGTCTTTAAGAAGTACATTGTCAGCGTTAAAATCAATACTCCATCCGCAGCGGAATTCATGCAAAACCTCCCTACAGCACCAGCCCCTGGGAAACTAGAGGGGTAGGCTACTCTTCAAAAACATTGTGGTTCAAAACATAAATGTCTGACGATATAGCTCATCAATTGAAAATAGAGTACTAACAATGTAATCATTATTTGAAAGAGTCTAAAAATAGCCTAGAGATCTCTATACTATAGACTAAAGAGTCCGCAAGCTTCCCAGTCGAAACAGTTCGGAACAGTTTGTGCAAATATGATGACATTTTGTGACGTTTTTGTTAGTTTTGGACTTCAGTAAGTTGTTTTTGGGCTGCTCGGGCACACAACATTTGTTCCTCGAGGCAAGCCGAAGTTGGTAGCCGAAGTCTACGGCCCCTCGTCGGCGATTGGTCAAAAGTAAGGATTCTTCAATGGAAGTGCCTGTTGTAATTGAACGAGAGACGACTCTTTGCAACAAACATCCTAGTCAGTTGCAAAAAATCTATGCAAAAATGTGAAGATGAATGACAGATTTCTTGAGTTATATATATATATTAGATTAATTGAATAAGTGTATACTGGCTACACCATCTCAATATGGACAAACAGTACAAATTTCCCTTTTTTCTCGTTTTTCAAGCGAAGGTCTTTTAAGGGTGTATTGCGAGCACACTTGTTCGGTTAGCCGAGCTTGGCTAGGCGCCAGCCGAACTGAAGCATGCTGAAGCCTTAACATTCCTCCCAAACCAAGGTTAGCGAGAGTGACAATAGCACTACCCCATCCCAGCTCAGCTGCTGCTTCTCTGGTGACCTTGGCTGACCACCTGTCAGATCAAACCGTGATGAAGTGGCCAGTGAATGTCGCATAATGGTAGTTATTATACAGGAGTTACATACAGTAGAGAGAGACAGGGAAAAGAAAGACGGGGAAGAGAGCGAGCAAGAGAGAGAGAGGGAAGGAAGGAGAGAGAGGGGAGGAGAGAGAGGGAGACAGAAAGAACACACAAGCAAGTTAACAAACTAAAATGGCGCCAGAGCAGAAGGCAGACGTTTTACGTGCCCCCAACCGATTGTTTTTTTATCTGCGTTGTTTGTAACTTGTTTGCCAATACCATCTCTTATGATCGAAAATAACTTCTAGATCAGGACTGTGATTACTCACCACGGACTAGCAGAATACTTTTTCTTCTTTCACGACTCTGACGAACCCGAGGCGGAGGACATACGGCTCCCTCGGGAACAGGCCCGACCCCCGTGATCTGCGTGAAGAGGCGGCGAAAAAGAGAGGCCGGAGAGCAGGCTGCCTTCTGAGGAGTAGGAGGCGATCGAACAAACCCCCACTCCCCCCAATTCTGCTCGCAAACATGCAATCTTTGGACAATAAAATGGACGAGTTATTGGGAAGATTAAACTACCCACGGGACATTAAAAACTAACTTCCAATGCTTCACGGAGTCGTCGCTGAACGACGACAATATCAACATACAGCTGGTTGGTTATACGATGTACCGGCAGGATAGAACAGCGGCGTCTGGTAAGACAAGGGGCGGTGATCTATGTATTTTTGTAAACAACAGCTGGTGCACGATATCTAAGGTAGTCTCGAGCTACTGCTCGCCTGAGGTAGAGTTTCTAAAGATAAGCTGCAGACAACATTACCTACCGAGAGAGATTTCAAATATATTCCTTGTAGCTGAAAACATACCACCACAGTCAGAGGCTGGCACTAAGATAGCATTGAATGAGCTGTATTCCGTCATACGCAAACAAGAAAACGCTAACCCAGAGGCGACGCTCCTAGTAGCCGGGGACTTTAATGCAGGGAAACTTAAATCAGTTTTACCTAATTTCTATCAACATGTTAAATGTGCAACCAGAGGGAAAAGAACTCTGGACCACCTATACTCCACACACAAAGCTCTCCCTCACCCTCCATTTGGCAAATCTGACCATCATTCTATCCTCCTGATTCCTGCTTACAAGCAAAAATTAAAGCAGGAAGCACCAGTGACTAGATCAATCATAAAAGTGGTCAGATGAAGTAGAAACTACGCTACAGGACTGTTTTGCTAGGACAGACTGGAATATGCCGTGATTCCTCCAATGGCATTGAGGAGTACACCACATCAGTCATTGGCTTCATCAATAAGTGCATCGATGACGTTGTCCCCACAGTGACTGTACGTACATACCCCAACAAGAAACCATGGATTACAGGCAGCATCTGCACTGAGCTAAAGGCAAAAGCTGCCGTTTCAAGGGGCGGGACTCTAACCCGGAAGGTTATAAGAAATCCCGCTATGCCCTCCGACGAACCATCAAAGAGGCAAAGCGTCAATACAGGACTAAGATCGAGTCGTACTACACCGGCTCTGACGCTCGTCGGATGTGGCAGGGCTTGCAAACCATTACAGATTAAAAAGGGAAGCACAGCCGAGAGCTGCCCAGTGACACAAGCCTACCGGACGAGCTAAACTACTTCTATGCTTGCTTCGAGGCAAATAACACTGACACATGCATGAGAGCACCAGCTGTACCGGAAGACTGTGTGA
Organism: Salvelinus namaycush; assembly: GCF_016432855.1. Lineage (NCBI taxonomy): Eukaryota > Metazoa > Chordata > Actinopteri > Salmoniformes > Salmonidae > Salvelinus > Salvelinus namaycush. Next base: position 13,669,381 of record NC_052309.1, on the reverse strand, counting down.
TCACGCTCTCCGCAGCTGATGTAAGACTTTAAGACAGGTCAACATTCACAAGGCCGCAGGACCAGACGGATTACCAGGACGTGTACTGTGAGCATGCGCTGACCAAATAGCAAGTGTCTTCACTGACATTTTCAACCTCTCCCTGTCCGAGTCTGTAATACCAACATGTTTCAAGCAGACCACCATAGTGCCTGTGCCCAAGAACACTAAGGTAACCTGCCTAAATGACTACCGACCCGTAGCACTCACGTCTGTAGCCTTGAAGTGCTTTGAAAGGCTGGTCATGGCTCACATCAACACCATCATCCCAGAAACCCTAGACCTACTCCAATTTGCATACTGCCCCAAAGGATCCACAGATGATGCAGTCTCTATTGCACTCCACACTGCCCTATCCCACCTGGACAAAAGGAACACTTATATGAGAATGCTATTATTTGACTACAGCTCAGCATTCAACACAATAGTGCCCTCAAAGCTCATCAATAAGCTAAGGACCCTGGCACTAAACACCTCCCTCTGCAACTGGATCCTGGACTTGCTGACGGGCCGCCCCAGGTGGTAAGGGTAGGTAACACATCCGCCATGCTGATCCTCAACACAGGGGCCCTTTAGGGGTGCGTGCTCAGTCCCCTCCTGTACTCCCTGTTCACTCATGACTGCACGGCCAGGCACGACTCCAACACCATCATTAAATTTGCCGATGACACAACAGTGGTAGGCCTGATCACCGACAACAATGAGACTTCATACAGGGAGGAGGTCAGAGACCTGGCTGTGTGGTGCCAGGACAACAACCTCTCCCTCAACATGATCAAGACAAAGGAGATGATTGTGGACTACAGGAAAAACAGGACCGAGCACGCCCCCATTCTCATCGACGGGGCTGCAGTGGAGCAGGTTGAGCGATTCAAGCTCCTTGGTGTCCACATCACCAACAAACTAACATGGTCCAAGCACACCATGACAGTCGTGAAGCGGGCACGACAAAACCTATTCCCCCTCAGGAGACTGAAAAGATTTGGCATGGGTCCTCAGATCCTCAAAAGGTTCTACAGCTGCACCATCGAGAGCATCCTGACTGGTTGCATCACTGCCTGGTATGGCAACTGCTCGGCCTCCGACCGCAAGACACTACTTACGGTAGTGCGAACGGCCCAGTACATCACTGGGGCCAAGCTTCCTGCCATCCAGGACCTCTATACCAGGCGGTGTCAGAGGAAGGCCCTAAACATAGCCAAAGACTCCAGCTACCCTACTCATAGACTGTTCTCTCTCATGGCAAGCGGTACCGGAGCGCCAAGTCTAGGTCCAAGAGACTAATAAAATTTGATTTCAGAGAGAAAATGTGATAGATGAGAAAAAGAGGGGTAATCACGGTCCTCTTTTACCGTGCACCAGTCCTCTTTTACAGTGCACCGGTCCTCTTTTACAGTGCACCGTCTGGTTGACAAGAATTGATCCTCCGCTCTGCAGGCCCTGAGGAGACCAGCCTCTGAATACCAATCACGGAGGTAATTAATAGGAGTTAATGTTGCCTAAGATGGCCATTTCTCTGAAACTCGCTCTGTGAACTCTTATTAATGTTGCCCAGAACACTCATCAGCAGAAATAAATGAGCTTTTAGGGAGGAGAAGGGGTATGAAAAGAACGGATCTTATCGGCCCTGGAAAATCCCAACTCTGATCATTTGATTTGAAAATGATTAAAGGGTAGGACTTTATCTGTTCTATACTGAATTGTTTCTTGAGAGAGAAACAGACAGAGACATAGAGAGAAACAGACAGCCAGACAGAGACATAGAGAGAAACAGACAGCCAGACAGACACATAGAGAGAAACAGAGACAGAGACAGAGAGAAACAGACAGACAGACAGAGACAGAGAGAAACAGACAGACAGACAGAGACATAGAGAGAAACTGACAGACAGACAGAGACATAGAGAGAAACAGGCAGACAGACAGAGACAGAGAGAAACAGACAGCCAGACAGAGACAGAGAGAAACAGTCAGACAGACAGAGACAGACAGAGAAACAGACAGAGAAACAGACACAGACAAACAAACAGACAGAAAAACAGACAGAGAAACAGACAGAGAAACAGACAGACAGACAGTTTGGCATGAGGGTCTGCTATACAAATTGATAGAAAGTGGTGTTGGGGGAAAAACATCTGACATTATAAAATCCATGTACACAACTGTGCTGTTAAAATTGGCCAAAACACACATTTCTTTCCACAGGGCCGTGGGGTCAGACAGGGATGCAGCTTAAGCCCCACCCTTTTCAACATATATATCAACGAATTGGCGAGGGCAATAGAACAGTCTACAGCACCTGGCCTCACACACTAGAATCTGAAGTCAAATGTCTACTAATGATCTGGTGCTTCTGTCCCCAACCAGGGAGGGCCTACAGCAGCACCTAGATCTTCTGCACAGATTCTGTCAAACCTGGGCCCAGAGACATTTTGTCTGTCTGCAAAAACATCCTCTGTGTACAACATAAAACACCAAATAATGCATGCAGAGCATAATTAGGCCGATACCTGCTAATTGTCCAATTCTAGAAGAGACGGTAAATTCTACAACCATATAAAAGGAAGCGATTCCCAAACCATCCATAACAAAGCTATCACCTACAGAGATGAACGTGGAGAAGAGAGTCCCCTAAGCAAGCTGGTCCTGGGGCTCTGTTCACAAACACAGACCCCACAGAGCCACAGGACAGAAAACAAAAAGATAATTACTTGACACATTAGAAAGAATTACACAAAAAACAGAGGCAACTGGAATGCTATTTGGTCCTAAACAGAGAGTACCTGACCACTCTGACTGACCCAAACTTAAGGAAAGCTTTGCTATGCACAGACTCATAGCCTTGCTATTGAGAAAGGCCGCCGTAGGCAGACGTGGCTCTCAAGAGAAGACAGGCTATGTGCACACTGCCCACAAAATGAGGTGGAAACTGAGCTGCACTTCCTAACCTCCTGCCAAATGTATGACCATATAAGAGATGCATATTTCACTCACATTACACAGACCAACAAATCCAATTTTGATAAACTCCCATATCTATTGGGTGAAGTACCACAGTGTGCCATCACAGCAGCAAGACTTGTGACGTGTTACCAAAAGAAAAAGGGCAACCAGTGAATAACAAACACCATTGTAAATACAACCCATATTTATGTTTATTTATTTTCCCTTTTGTACTTTATTTGCACATCGTTACAACACTGTACATAGACCTATGACATTTGAAATGTCTTTATTCTTTTGGAACTTCTGTGAGTGTAATGTTTACTGTTCATTTTATATTGTTTATTATCTACTTCACTTTCTTGGCAATGTTAACATATGTTTCCCATGCCAATAAAGCCCCTTGAATTGAATTGAGAGTGAGTGAGTGAGTGACCAACGATGGCACAGCGACAAACAAATGACGGATGAACAGGCTTTATCCAAAATGACCTGGATTAGTTTCATGCAGGTGGCTATTGTTTATGGCTCATCTCATAAACGCAACATGTAAAGTGTTGGTCCCATGTTTCTTGAGCTGAAATAAAAGATCCCAGAAATGTTCCATATGCACAAAATGCTTATTTCTCTCATTGTGTGCACAAATGTGTTCTCCTTTGCCAAGATAATCCAGTCACCTGTCCGGTCTGTCATATCAAGAAGCTGATTAAACAGCATGATCATTACACAGATGCACCTTGTGCTGGGGACAATAAAAGTCCACTCTAAAATGTACAGTTTTATCACACAACACAATGCCACAGATGCCTCAAGTTGAGGGAGCGTGCAATTGGCATGCTGACTGCAGGAATGTCCACCAGAGCTGTTGCCAGATAATTCATGTTCATTTCTCTACCAACGTCGTTTTAGAGAATTTGGCAGTAAGTCCAACTGGCCTCAAAACAGCAGACCATGTGTATGGCATCGTGTGGGTGAGCGGTTTGCTGATATCAACATTGTGAACAGAGTGCCCAATGGTGGCTGTGGGGTTATGGTATGGGCAGGCATAAACTACAGACAACAAACACAATTGCATTTTATCGATGGCAATTTTATTTCACAGATATACCGTTACGAGAACCTGAGGCCTATAGTCAGACCATTCATCCGCCGCCATCACCTCATGTTTCAGCATGATAATGCAGGGCCCCATGTCGCAAGGACCTGTACACAATTCTTGGAAGCTGAAAATGTCCCAGTTCTTCCATGGCCTGCATACTCACCAGACATGTCACCCATTGAGCATGTTTGGTATGCTCTGGATAGACATGTATGACAGCACCAATATCAAGAAACATCACACAGCCATTGAAGAGAAGTGGGACAACATTCCACAGGCCATAATCAACAGCCTGATCAAGTCTATGCGAAGGAGATGTGTCACGCTGCATGAGGCACACCCCTACCTTTTTTTAAAGGTATCTGCGACCAACAGATGCATATCTGTATTCCCAGTCAAGCGAAATCCATAGATTAGGGCCTAATGAATTGATTTCAAATGACTGATTTCCTTTTATGAACTGTAACTTAAATTGTTGCATGCTGTGTTTATATTTTTGTTCAGTACAAGTGGATAGAAGCTTGATCTTGACTTCTTGGTTACAGCAAAGACATTCAATCCCCTCCTGGATCAAGATCCCTAAATAGTTTTGTGCGTTTTTTAAATGTTTTATGTTGAATAAAGCCCCTTGTGTGCACTTCCGGTAATAGCTTATACCCCGGTACAGTACAGAAACGGTATGAACATCTGGTTTTATTACACTCCTACAGCATACAGATACAGAGTGTAAAAATCTGTCAGACAGCAATATGAAGACGTTATTATAAATGAAAGTATTCTACAAAAATGTGCATATGAAAACTATAACTGCAAATTGATAGAAATGGTAAGATAAATTGGCATTCCACATGAGAAAGTTTGCCGACTCCTCGTGTAGCCGATTACCGGCAACTTCAGGAGAGTACTGGCAGAATCTGGGAAAGCCAGTAGGAGCGGGAGGATGGTCAGCACAGGTTACTCATCTTGACTGAGGAAAAGGAAATGTGGAGACTGACAGTTATTCTAACATCAGAACTCAGTAAGAAGGACCGCACATCATTGCATCCTTGACTTGCATGTTCTGTTCAAATGAATGACCATAATCAAACTGTGATTTGTGTCATTCTGAGCACTGTGGGTGGACGCCCTGATCAGGTTACACACCCAACGCATGTGGGACCGGTAAAATAAAATGTTGGCAGTCAAATGTCCGTCACCACATTTCCCTAACAAACTCTGCCACCACACGTCCTTACTCAACCTCTATCCACACATCGTATACAAACAGTGGTGCAGGGATGGGTGAAACTTTGTGTCAAGGATTCTCCCGCTCAGAGTCAGTTTGAGAGGAAAGCCAGACAATAAACCTTCTCTGCAGTGTAATGATTCAGTAATAAACAGACAGACACCTTTCCTACAGCCCTGCCAGACCCAGCCTGGATCAGCCTTCCACAAAGCGACTTGAAATAACTTATTGGCCAGAAACTCTAAGCTCCTATTCTGTTCTTGCCCCAGATCAATGAGACTCCATGGCATGGCCACAGCTGGCCTGGGTAGATCTTTTTCTGGAGAGCCAGTGGAAACCTTATAGTCAGCCTGAACACAACCCCCACCACTGGGCAGGCTGGCTCCTGTTCTGGACAGGAAGAAAAGGACACCTGGCTTGCAGCGAAATAAATGGACAGGTGATTGAACAGCTTGGCGATATTTTTTTACAGTGACGTATTGAGGCATTGGGTGTCTGTCTGATGGGTTGAAGAACTATACAAGTATCATCGCTAGACTTGCTACTAATACAAGGAGCCTCTCTGCAAACTGTCCTCTCTGCTGAAGGCTGGGATGTCTGTCTACCCTCACTTGTCCTTACTGAGGACTGTGCTTCAGAATTCTACTGAAGGATAGGCTAGACCAGAGATTTCAATATTGTTGTTGCGGTATCATTTGTGAGTGTTATTTTCTATGAGAGCGAGAGCAAGAGGAGAGAGCAAGAGAGAGAGTAGTAGTAGGGGTGTAATACCTCTACCTGCTGGGTGGGGCGGTGAGGAGAGCTTGGGGGAGAGAGTGATTGGATGACGCAATGGTGGACCTGGTCAGTAGAGAGAGTGATTGGATGACGCGCTGGTGGACCCGGTTGGTGGAGAGAGTGATTGGATGACGCGATGGTGGAACCGGTTGGTGGAGAGTGATTGGATGACGCAACGGTGGACCTAGAAGTCTGACTGAGCTAAAAGACAAGGCTGATTTCATGATGGAGCCAAGACTGACAAACCAACTGTGCAGCTCTCTGCCACGCCGAGAGCTCCTTCAAAGACAGGACATAGACATCAATGTCAAATAGCTTAGGTTTATCCAGAGCCTTATATATGTGGATTTCGGAAGTATATATCTCAACACAACGGTGTATGTACTTGGAATGCACATTAGGCCTTAGGTATCTTACATCCAGAAAATAAAGAAAATGCCAATGTAAAAGAGCAGCAGCACTGCGCTATCAGAGACCAATCCCGCTGACAACAGAGTGAGACACACAACTTAACAGTCCCACATCTGTTTAGCTCACCATCAGACATGCCTGCCATTTCTCTGCATCTGGATTGCATTATACCTTAGTTAGTGCTATCCAGGGTCCTTGAAACATCCCTACCCCTAAACCCCACCCACTAAAGTCCAGCCACCCAAGTCATAGGCTGTTCTCTCTGCTACTGCACGGCAAGCGGTACTGGAGCACCAAGTCTGGGACCAAAAGGTTCCTGAACAGCTTCTACCCCCAAGCTATAAGACTGCTGAACAGTTAATCACATGGTTACCCTGAGTATTTGCAATGTCCCCCTTTTTATTTGCACTGACTCTGTTCAATGAGCAGGCGGCCTTGTCTGATGTACTGCTTTGCTGTGATTCTAGAACAGATGGAAAGCTTGGTAGCTCACTTTGGATAAGAGACATCTTCCATTCGCCACTGAGCCTAGAAACTGAGGCTGGGCCTTGTAGTGGTACACCACCGTTCAAAAGTTTGGGGTCAGAAATGTTCTTGTTTTTGAAAGAAAAACACATTTTTTCAAATTGATCAGAAATACAGTGTAGACATTGTTAATGTTGTAAATGACTATTGTAGCTGGAAACGGCTGATTTTTAATGGAATATCTACATAGGCTTACAGAGGGCCCATTATCAGTAACCATCACTCCTGTGTTCCAATGGCACGTTGTGTAAGCTAATCCAAGTTTATCATTTTGAAAGGCTAATTGATCATTAGAAAACCATTTTGCAATTATGTTAGCACAGCTGCAAACTGTTGTTCTGATTAAGGAAGCAATAAAACTGGCCTTTAGACTAGTTGAGTATCTGGAGCATCAGGATTTGTGGGTTCGATTACAGGCTCAAAATGGCCAGGAACAAAGAACTTTCTTCTGAAACTCAGTCTATTCTTGTTCTGAGAAATGAAGGCTATTCCATGCGTGAAATTTCCAAGAAACTGAAGATCTCATACAACGCTGTGTACTACTCCCGTCACAGAACAGAGCAAACTGGCTCTAACCAGAATAGAAAGAGGAGTGGGAGGCTAAATATCGCCCACTGATACCAATAGCACCCGTATTATAATGTGTCATAGACTAGTATGAGCTGAGAGCTCAGTGGGGGGGGGGGGCATGATAATTCATGTGAACTACTTCAGCGCTGAGGCGCTAACACTTTGACGTTATTAATCCTCTGTCTCTCCATGCCTCCGGTCAGAAGGTAGAATAGTCTGACAGCCACCTCTATCCTCTCAGCCTCAGAGAGAGAGAGCTGAGAGTGAACTGTGAACTGATACTGAACCATACTTCCTTCCTGTGGAGGGGGAGGAAAGAGGGATGGAGACAACTGAGGAAAACAGAAGTACTAGGATTCAGAGAGAATCTCAATAGAAGCACAATAACAGACATTTCTATTATTCATTTCTTGCAAAGTTATGCACATCTATGCAAATGTATGCGTGGCAACATAATCATCCTGGGCAACATATGGTAGGTACAAACTAGCTCTATACGTCCAACATCCACTTATAGACCCACAGTCATTTTATAAGAGATCACACTAACCCTGTCGATTGTAAAATGGTTGCACTGCACTTTTCAGATCCAGGCAAAACACACTGCATTGAACTGCCTTTCAAGATGTCATTATTGTTATGCTATTATACTATTGATAAAACCTACCTTATTTCTAATTTAATTAAATTACCACATTCACACATGTATTTTGGGGAAAAGGCATGCAAATGAACAATATCTATCCTAAATACTGCCAGCTTATTCAGACAAACAAAAACAAATAAAGCAAGCCATTTCACCCATCCTGATATTTAAGCTAAGAGGAAGTAATAACGGGTTTATCTTTTTGGAATAGTAATGGAGCTTGGAGCGATGGAATAATATGCCGGGAGAGCAGTCATTTGCATAAAGTCTTACAGGGATTTGTATTCTCAAAATATACACTCTCCAAGATGTATAACTTTCTACACTAATATTAGGCCCATTTGTGAATTCCTCCTCACTGCTTCTTTCAGCACATAGTCTGAAAACTGGAGAAGACACTCCTGGGTTGGCGGGGTGCTGGCTGGCGTATAGCTTCCAGCTGGCACATAAGCTTCCAGCACATAGGACTGGAGTAAGCTATACAAGGACATTTAGAGATGCAACTTTTTAAGCAATTACGTATTAAGCGATGCATATGGCCATAAAAAAAATGACATGGAGGAAATTAGAGAGTGAAATCTCCTTTCTGCCAGATAAGGAGGTGGGGGACAGACAGACAGACAGACAGACAGACAGACAGACAGACAGACAGACGAGGAGAGAGCCCCACAGCCACAATGACACACTGCCTCAAGTCAGGATCATTAAACTGGCTTCTAATTGATGAGAGGCAGTCAAGGCATTCCAAGGACACATGGTAACGACCTGAAACGCTTCCTTCCACTCCAAGTCGGAAGGGAGGATCATTCATAACCGACAGAAAGAAGAGCGATGTGAAATACTCCCTGGCCTTGCGCTTAGCCGCTTACTGTACTACAGTCAAAGCAGAACCTTCAGAGTTCAGGACTGAAAACACACACAGCAATAGCATTTTCCTGTCTATCATAACCTCAAGCTTTAGCTGGCGATTACTTTACTCCCTGACAGGAATAATTATGCTTTCTTAGAGGAGAGATTTTTCTCAATTTACATCCTAAGCATCATTAGACTGCTGTGCAGTGCTCAACTTGGACTGAAATAGGTTCCAGTACACATTTTGATTTCCAGTACTGTTTATATTTAGGTGCAGGAGCTCCACAATACTCTTGAGCTAATATTCTATAAGAGAAACAGGAGCTCAAACAGTAACAAATGTGAGGTGCTAGTACTCAGCTCCAGTGAGCTCCAGCCCAAGTCAAGCACTGCTGCTGTGGTATATAGACATGGATCATGGAGCTAAAGTGTTAATGAGTAGGCCTAGGCTAATCAAAAATGATTTCTTACATGGACAATCTGAGTACGATAGCCAACTGTATTTAACTATTATTTAAAGGTATGTTATTGAGGCATCCATCATTTGCCTTTCCACCAGGAGAGAGAACAGACAGATACACGCACATTGCACACACTCTCAGGGATGAAAAGAGTTGACTTTCTGGATCTCCTATACACGCTTGTTCGTTGAGATTTCCCAGCGACCTTGAAGTTTCATTTTCCAGTAACAGTGAAGTCATTTTTGTGGTAGAAGCTCCGGGCTGGCTCGCGTCAATGACGTCCCCTGACCATGTAAAAACCTTTCACCATCACTTTCACAGGCCGTCATAGCAACCACAATGCATCATAGTAACTAAAACTCTTGGAACATGTCCGATTAAAAGTTCCAGGACTTACGGCCTCCTGAGTGGCGTAGCGGTCTAAGGCACCGCATCGCAATGTTGTGGCGTCACTACAGCCTGAGATCAAACCCAAGTACTCACAACCGGCCGCGACCGGGAGACCCATAGGGCGGTGCACAATTGGCCCAGAGTCGTCCAGGTTAAGGGAGGGTTTGGCCGGGGGGTGGGTGGGGGGATTTACATGGCTCATTGCAACCCCTTGTGGCGGGCCGGGCGCCTGCAGGCTGACTTCGGTCATCAGTTGAACAGTGTTTCCTCTGACACATTGGTGCAGTTGGCTTCCGGGTTAAGCGGGCGGGTGTTAAGAAGCGCGGCTTGGCTGGTCATGTTTCAGAGGGCCCATGACTCTACATTCGCCTCTCCCATGCCCGTTGTGGAGTTGTAGCGATGAGAAAAGATCGTAATCACGAAATTGGGGAGAAAAAGGGAGTTGGACTGAGGGCTTGTAGGCCTGTTGTAAGACAGGTCTTCACCAGACATCACCAGACATCATATGGGCACAAACCCACCGTCGATGGATCAGACAGGACTGGCAAAAAGTGCTCTTCACTGACGAGTCACGGCTTTGTCTCACCAGGGGTGATGGTGACACATTATTCCATTTCTGTTAGTCACATGTCTGTGGAACTTGTTCAGTTTATGTCTCAGTTGTTGAATCTTGTTATGTTCATACAAATATTTACACATGTTAAGTTTGCTGAAAAGAAACACAGTTGACAGTGAGATGTGTCGTGGTAATTTTCTGTTTTACTCAATTTTACTCAATAATAAGAGCCAACCACACACAAGTCAGAGTTATATTATAAAGTCCATCTTTAATAATATATATGCTTCACCATAGCCCTTTTTGACTCTCAGATGAATTGAGTGTCTATAAATGAATTCTCTGAGAGTGCTTACAAAACAATTCTTAGTTTCTTTTATAGCCAAGATACACCCCTCTCAACTTACAAAGAACCTTTTACTTGAAAGAGGAGTATCCCATAGCTAGATAGCATTAGCTATAAATGATCGTTCAGTTTGGTCTCCTAAAACGAGGTTTCAATCTCATACTTGGTACCACAACATTACCTCATCCAATGGCATATATCAATTGTCAAGTCTAGATACTCCCATCTAAAATACACCCTCTCCTGGATAAGCTCAGAAAAGACAGTGAGCCTCTTAGGTCATATACTAGGTCAAGATAAGGGCAACCTCAGAGTGGACATACAAGGGTTCCAAACACTGCCATACTCCTTCCCCCAATGAGAAAAGTAGGGAGTGACTGGCGTACAGACATTGTATGAGATAACTAACTGGTTCCCCATTAATAACACCATCCCTTCACATGGTTTAGGAATAGTTAGACACATTCCCATAAGAAGACAATGTTCAATTCTGTCCTCCTCCCCTTCTGATATTCTACATAGCACCACATGGTTTAACAGATACATTGACATATGAAGACAAGCCTGACCTCTCCCCTCTCTGGGCCCCAAGTGACTAAGCCCTAGCTCAGAAAGTGATAACTTCAAATGCCAACCCTATAGTCCCAAGGGAACCATTCTAATGACAAGTATCTCACAAGCATATGATGAAAATAAAACATCTTATCAATAATACCCAACTCACTCTGATTCATCCACGACAGAGGACAAAAAGGCTTCTCAACAGTCTTTACCCCCGAGCCATAAGACTCCTGAATCGGTAATCAAATGACTAACCAGACTATTTGCATTGTGCGCCCCCCTCCCCCCCAACCCCTCTTTTACGCTGCTGCTACTCTCTGTTTATCATATATGCATAGTCACTTCAACCATATCTACATGTACATACTACCTCAATCAGCCTGACTAACCGGTGTCTGTATGTAGCCTCGCTACTTTCATAGCCTCGCTAGTGTATATAGCCTCGCTACTGTATATAGCCTCGCTACTGTTATTTTTCACTCTATTTTTACTGTTTCTTTTATTTCTTTAGTTACCTATTGTTCACCTAATACCTTTTTTGCACTATTGGTTAGAGCCTGTAACTAAGCATTTCACTGTAAGGTCTACTACACCTGTTGTATTCGGTGCACGTGACAAATACACTTTGATTTGATTTGAGGACATTTCTTTTTTTGCTAAGTTGATATAAATAATATAAAAGTTTATTTATGACTTAACACTGATCTATTGGCTCTGTATCATCTCAAGAGCATCAGGTCTCTATTTACTTCACTGTCCCGTTTAACCTCTCTCCCCTCCCTTTCTCCCTCTGTCCTCCTCCCTGTGATTCTAAGCTCTGCAGAAAGGTGTGGAGAAGAGGGGTCAGGGGGCTGAGAGGTGGGAGAACAGATGCTTCATCAGTAGCAGGTACTGGCTGCAGTAGAGGGAGCACCCACACTGCATCTTCCTCCGATTCTGGCGCTCCTATCCCATCTAGGTCTATAGCTAGACGAACTAGTCAAGCTAGTGAAAGAGAAAAGGGGATACCTAGTCAGTTGCACAATTGAATGCATTCAACCCAACCCCTCAATCAGAGAGGTGCGGGGGGCTGCCTTAATCCACGTCCATTTCACTAGCGCCCAGGGAGCAGTTGTTGTTGGGGATTAACTGCCTTGCTAAGATGCAGAACGGCAGATTTTTCCACTTTGCCGAGTCGGGGATTCAAACCAACGACCTTTCGGTTACCAATGCTCTTAACCGATAGGCTACTTGCTACCGAAGAGGCTACCAAGGTTAAACTCTGACTTCAGTCCAAAGTCCATACAGCCAAAAAAGGCATCAAAATATGCACCCGACGCGATACAAAATGGGTGCAGTGTTGACTTCCTTCAGCATGTACAATCTGCATACATTCTCATCTACATGTCATGGTGTTGTGTTGGGAGAGGTTGCTACAGCTCTGGGCCATGACTCCATGTGACATGAAGATCTTCCATCATCTTCCCCCCTCCCTGGGCCAGAAACAACCCCCTACTCGTCATATTGGGGCCACCTTCACCCCCTCCCCGAGCCAGAACAACCCCCTCCTCTTCATATTGGGGCCTCCTTCACCCCCTCCCCGAGCCAGAAACAACCCCCTACTCTTCATATTGGGGCCTCCTTCACCCCCTCCCCGAGCCAGAACAACCCCCTCCTCGTCATATTGGGGCCACCTTCACCCCCTCCCCGAGCCAGAACAACCCCCTCCTTGTCACATTGGGGCCACCTTCACCCCCTCCCCGAGCCAGAACAACCCCCTACTCTTCATATTGGGGCCACCTTCACCCCCTCCCCGAGCCAGAACAACCCCCTCCTTGTCACATTGGGGCCACCTTCACCCCCTCCCCGAGCCAGAACAACCCCCTACTCTTCATATTGGGGCCACCTTCACCCCCTCCCCGAGCCAGAACAACCCCCTACTCTTCATATTGGGGCCACCTTCACCCCCTCCCCGGGCCAGAACAACCCCCTACTCTTCATATTGGGGCCACCTTCACCCCCTCCCCGAGCCAGAACAACCCCCTACTCTTCATATTGGGGCCACCTTCACCCCCTCCCCGGGCCAGAACAACCCCCTACTCATCATATTGGGGCCACCTTCACCCCCTCCCCGAGCCAGAACAACCCCCTACTCGTCATATTGGGGCCTCCTTCACCCCCTCCCCGAGCCAGAACAACCCCCTACTCTTCATATTGGGGCCACCTTCACCCCCTCCCCGAGCCAGAACAACCCCCTACTCGTCATATTGGGGCCACCTTCACCCCCTCCCCGGGTCAGAACAACCCCCTACTCTTCATATTGGGGCCTCCTTCACCCCCTCCCCGGGCCAGAACAACCCCCTCCTCGTCATATTGGGGCCACCTTCACCCCCTCCCCGGGCCAGAACAACCCCCTACTCTTCATATTGGGGCCTCCTTCACCCCCTCCCCGAGCCAGAACAACCCCCTACTCGTCATATTGGGGCCACCTTCACCCCCTCCCCGGGTCAGAACAACCCCCTCCTTGTCACATTGGGACCTCCTTCACCCCCTCCCCGGGCCAGAACAACCCCCTACTCTTCATATTGGGGCCACCTTCACCCCCTCCCCGGGCCAGAACAACCCCCTACTCTTCATATTGGGGCCTCCTTCACCCCCTCCCCGGGCCAGAACAACCCCCTACTCTTCATATTGGGGCCACCTTCACCCCCTCCCCGGGCCAGAACAACCCCCTACTCGTCATATTGGGGCCACCTTCACCCCCTCCCCGGGCCAGAACAACCCCCTACTCTTCATATTGGGGCCACCTTCACCCTCTCCCCGAGCCAGAACAACCCCCTCCTCGTCATATTGGGGCCACCTTCACCCCCTCCCCGGGCCAGAACAACCCCCTACTCTTCATATTGGGGCCACCTTCACCCCCTCCCCGGGCCAGAACAACCCCCTACTCGTCATATTGGGGCCTCCTTCACCCCCTCCCCGGGCCAGAACAACCCCCTACTCTTCATATTGGGGCCACCTTCACCCCCTCCCCGGGCCAGAACAACCCCCTACTCGTCATATTGGGGCCTCCTTCACCCCCTCCCCGAGCCAGAACAACCCCCTACTCTTCATATTGGGGCCACCTTCACCCCCTCCCCGGGCCAGAACAACCCCCTACTCTTCATATTGTGGCCTCCTTCACCCCCTCCCCGAGCCAGAACAACCCCCTACTCGTCATATTGGGGCCACCTTCACCCCCTCCCCGAGCCAGAACAACCCCCTACTCGTCATATTGGGGCCTCCTTCACCCCCTCCCCGAGCCAGAACCCCCCCCCACTCTTCATATTGGGGCCACCTTCACCCCCTCCCCGGGCCAGAACAACCCCCTACTCTTCATATTGGGGCCACCTTCACCTCCTCCCCGAGCCAGAACAACCCCCTACTCGTCATATTGGGGCCTCCTTCACCCCCTCCCCGAGCCAGAACAACCCCCTACTCGTCATATTGGGGCCACCTTCACCCCCTCCCCGGGCCAGAACAACCCCCTACTCTTCATATTGGGGCCACCTTCACCTCCTCCCCGAGCCAGAACAACCCCCTACTCGTCATATTGGGGCCACCTTCACCCCCTCCCCGGGCCAGAACAACCCCCTACTCGTCATATTGGGGCCTCCTTCACCCCCTCCCCGGGCCAGAACAACCCCCTGCTCGTCTCCAAAGAGCACCCTGAATCATCCGTAAATCGGAACATGCCATGTCTTTTTACATCATAAGCTGAGATGAAAACATAATCCTTTTCATACCCAGAGAGTAAAGGGAATTAATTTCAAGACATCTGGAAAAAGTTAATAATTCAACAGTGATTAGGCCTAATCTGTGCATGCAGGATATGGAACACCACATGTATCAAGCTGTGTTATAAGGCGATTTATTTAATGCAAGCTTTGAGGATCCAACAAAAGACTAACCCCAGGTGTCATCTGTAACACTAAATAACTTCTAGCAGGGGTTTTGAAATACATTTGTGCCAGTTAGTTACGGATTTCATGTAGGAATATGTTCTCCACTCAGGAACCATGGCAACACTTCAAGCCCTGCCTTACCGGCGTAGATTTCATTCTGTCATCGCTATGGGATGTTCCCTGTCACTGGGGTAATTTATAGGTCAATATAATATTTAATCAGTGTACTCGCTGTTCGCACTGAGGCAGAAGCACCAAATAACAGCTCTAAATCCAGCCCAAATGCATCCTGGGAATTGGAGTAGCCTACACTAAGACAGAGGCTAACAGTAACATACCGCGCCACAGTGATTAGAAGTACGCTGTGGACTGCATCTCATCTGGTGCCCTCTAGAAAACAACATGTCAATGTCAAACAGGTTAGAATGGAGTAGAGTGTGTAATGTACATGTGGATATGAGGAGTCTGTTTACTTTAAGGTGGGTATACGAATGTCAGGCAGTCAGAGTTCCTACACTGCATCAATAGTCAATCATAAGTAAATAGCAGTACATTGGCTGTTATTGCTGTGAATACGCACTATGTAGCTTTTTTCATATAAAATCGCAGATATAGATTACTGGTAGACCCTACCAGCAAATGCATGATTACATTGTACTCTTGTCAATGGGTTAGTTTGGAACAATTTTTTTTTTTTTTAAGTCTATAAAAACAAGAGTATTCTTATGGTGTGATGGTTATGGATGTGCTGCCTTCTGCCTTTTCACAACCCAAGGCTGGGGTTTCTTCCTCATGACATCAACCTGTATGGTGTTACACTGTTAATGCTGTATAACCCCACACCTACAGAATGTATAACACAAAGCTCATTGAGCCTCTGCTTGGACCTCTGTTTAACACTCTAACCTTGCTTATGTAATACATTCAGCACAATACAACTTCCACTTCTAGGTAGGACAACTGAGAAAGCACAACATTAAAACAGCTGTAAATGGAGGAAAGTCTACTAGGAGCCCTGTGAATATTGTTCAGTGAACGATTAGACAATCTACTGCATTCAAGTGTACTTTTAGTGCAACGTGTCCTTGAATTCTAGATGATTCTAAATGTATTCCAATTTCTAAGCTAAGTGCTGAATGAAAAAGACATGAAATCCACATGCAGTGCGTGGCCTATGTTCTATTCTCCCTCTGTTTCATTGAAGTGTCAATGAAAGACAGTTTTTGATGGTCAGCATAAAAGACCATCCATATCGATCCAATCAGGCAAAAATTATGCAGAGGAGAAGAGATGAGGGCTCTTCAAAATGGTGTCTGTCTCGTCTCCACTCGTGTCATCAGGACTGAGATCTATACTACAGGGAGATGATCGTGCCAGGCGAGGAGATAGCACCATTATAGTGCTGGAAATTGCGATTCTCACAATTTGTATGTATTGTAGGGCTGTCACCGACAAAAAAAAATATTGGTCGACCAAGAGTCCTGTTATTTCAACCAATCGATTGGCCAAAAATGTTTCATGTGGATTTTTCCATATATTTACACATCCTATGTGTTTTAATCAAATCAACTATATTCACTGAGCTTGTCTGATGCTTTAAGCACACGGTTTGATTAAATAATTACAAACACAAATGACTAGAGTGAGTCCGACCAGTAATTGATTTGATAGTGCCGGATGAGGCTCAGTATTAAAAACAATGACAGCGAGTGACTGACTAGCACCCGTTGTTTCTCTCTCCTCCCTGCTGCAGCGACCACCACAGAACATCAACAGTGTTTATCGCTCTGTCCATGTTGCTGAAGCTGAAACATAATTACAGACATTTTTGACTGAAAAGATTTGTTACTGAAGTCCCTCATTTGTTTAGGAAAAACATTCCCTATTCCCTCGACCCTTGCTCTCTTTACGTGACATACGTATGCATCGCATGCACATGACAAAAGACCTAATCACACAGGACTAGTATTACTAGAGAACGTTGATTATGTAATTATTACTCCAGAATGTCAGTTATTCCAGAAGACGATTCGGACGGAATGAATTTTTTCCCAAACTGTCCATTGTAATTCTTCATTTTTCCCCCCAATAAATTGACAGTTATGACACAAGCCTGGAGGTTTATATTTTAGGTGTGAAGATACAGTATTTCAACATGTCCGGGTGATAGGGCCACACTGATAACTCCAGCTTGGCTCTTAAGATTCTAAACCATATTTCCTACAGTGTCACCATAATATTTGAATTGAGGAAGTGTGATTGTGATCATAATCATTAGGATATTTTAGCGATCCGCAGTACGTCCCAAATGCCCCCCAGCCTTCAGATGTGAGCTAAACAGTGCAATTGCACTTGAGATGCGTTTTAAGGCTACAGATGAGAAAGTTAACTTATCATTCCAAAACGTTTAGATCCGTTGTATGCTGCTGCTTTGCGATCTATTAACAGCAATCCACAAATTAACTTTTAACAAGGCACAGCTGTTAATTGAAATGCATTACAATGAAGCTGGTTGAGAGAATGCCAAGTGTGCAAAGCTGTCATCAAGGAAAAGGGTGGCTACTTTTAAGAATCTCAAATATATTTTGATTTGTTTAACACTTTTTTGGTTACTACATGACTCCATATGTGTTATTGCATAGTTTTGATGTCTTCACTATTATTCCACAATGTAGAAAATAGTAAAAACAAAGAAAAACCCTGGAATGAGTAGGTGTGTCCAAACTTTTGACTGGTACTATAGGTCATTTATATCAGAATCAGTTATTGTTTTCTTGCGCAAACTGCAAGAAACACCTATCAAACTCAGATATTTCTCTCAAAACGTAGGGAAGTCGATTGGCACGGGACTAGTATTATCGGAAAAAAATAGGTTATTCTGGACGGAATTGTTACTCTCCTGCCATGTAAAAATTACTGACATGGCAGATTCAGACAGGACAAAAATTACAGATGTGTTGTTTTGTGCTCGTGCACATAATTAAATTGCCAGACCTCCCCTAGTAAAACTAATCCAGTCTGAATAGGGCCTGACCTATAGCCAGGACAGGTCTTTGCCATTGTGCCGCCATAGGCGAGAACAAAAAATGCTGGCCCCGCAAAACTAGAATAGTCCCAGTAAGCAAAGTGATGTTGAAAAGACCTCAAGAATATGTATTTTCCAGACGTTGAAGTTTGGTTCAATTTATGTTTAAAATATATATTTTCCAGGAACCTGAAAAGGCATCTTTTCCCGATGTTGAAAAATAAATGTTTCCGGGCGTTGAAATCAGGTACATTTTCGGTTCTGAATGAAAGTTGAAAAGGCATCTTTTCCGGACGTTGAAAAATAGGTATCTTCTGGACATTGAAATCAGGTTAATTTCTGGTTCTGAATGAAAGTTGAAAATAAGTAATTTATGGATGTCTATGTTTGGACCAAATCAAGGCTGTTCCAGACTGGACAAAATCTGAACCAAACATAAACATCTATGATTGGTTCAGATTTTGTCCGGACCAAAAACTAATGTCCGTGGTTGTGGAAATCAAGGCTGGTTCGAAACTGCACAAAAAAAACCACATTGGCATCAGTCCGTGCTTACAGAGGTGTAGCCTACAGTGTTGCTACTAATGTTAATGGCATTACTTATTAATATTATTATTATAATAACAATAAGGAGATCAAGAAAAAGGAGCATTATTAATATAATAACATATTTCTGACAATTTGGAACAGTGTAAATACTAAACAAATTCTAAGTAATATCAATTCTAATGAAAAAAAAGTGAAAAGCCTTTATCACAGCAAAGCAAAGATTAAAAACAGCAGAATTTGTGAAATTGTTTACTTGACATGTCGTTGTGTGAGGCTTGATGCTCTATGAAACAAACACCCAAACAGGCAACAGAAGCAGGAACGGTCTTATTTCTGTGGACATATTGGTGATTTATAAAGCCAGGCACATTTAACAGGTAGCCTATTGATTATAGACCTAACTAATTTCCGGTTTCCGCTCCCCTCACTTTTCTTAGACATTAAGGTAAGGGCTGTTCTCATCTCCTCCTTCTGCTACTGTCTCCACGGCATTGTTCTCAACACCAATGAGCTGGATAACTTCACTATTATGCACATCAGTGGAGGATCCTTAGAGGCAGAAGGGGAAGACCATCCTCAGTGAATTTCCTTTTTTTTTTGTAAAACATATTTTTTTAAGTTGTCCTTTTTAGATAAAACTATACTACATCTAACAACGTCACCAAATTGATTAAAACACACTATTTTGCAAAGGTGGTCTACAGTAGCCTATACAACACTCTGTAGGGTTGCACCATATTACCTCCTAACCTGTGCGCCAGCACATTGACTCTGTACCGGTCCTCCCTGTATACAGCCTCCACATTGACTCTGTACCGGTCCCCACTGCATACAGCCTCCACATTGACTCTGTACCGGTCCCCACTGCATACAGCCTCCACATTGACTCTGTACCAGTCCCCCCTGTATACAGCCTCCACATTGACTCTGTACCGGTCCCCCCTGTATACAGCCTCCACATTGACTCTGTACCGGTTCCCCCTGTATACAGCTTCCACATTGACTCTGTACCGGTCCCCCCTGTATACAGCCTCCACATTGACTCTGTACCGGTCCCCACTGTATATAGTCTGCACGTGGGTGCGTGTCTGTCGGTCTGTCTGATGTGCGCGCCTGTCTGTCTGTCTGCCTGTCTCTCTGTCTGACACACACGCGCAGACAGGCACGCACATCAGACAGACAGGCGCCTGCCTGCCTGCCTGCAGCTTTGCTCTGGGAGAGTGTAGGGCCCTGAGCAGCAACAGCAGGGTCGGTCAGAGTGCAGGTGCAAAGTGCAGAGAGAGATAAGAAAAATCGATATGTAACAATTACTGGAGTCTTCCCTCTCGCAGCAGCTCTATTAACAGAGACAGTACAGTCTCCTCTGCTGCTCTCTCAGAGCAGAGCGAAAACATGACAGCCTTCTGGTGATTGTTGATAGATGTTTCATTATACTACAAGGCCAGAGTTTGTTGTGCATTTCCTGTCTGGATGACATCAGTTCACTGACAGCATCTCAAAAGGAAAATTCCTAGCAGGTGGTATAATTAAGATGGTGTATTTGCATTAGGGCTGACCCCATTTAGTCGATTGGTCGATTATTTGATCGATAGGCTGTTGGTCGCCCGAGATTTCTTCAGTCGAGCAGTAGCAAAAACATATATGTAATAGTGTACAAGACACATGTCTGATTCGCACCTGAGTGGACTAATCCATTGTGGAGGCGGGTTGGGATGGTACAGTCGATCAGACTAAGACATGTGCTACTGAAATGTTATATATGTTTATATACATAAGAACAATTGTGCAAGACTAATAAAATGAATATAATTTCATAACAAATTGGCGTTGGATAGTAGTCGCTGTCCGCGGTTCTGAAACACATCAGTGCTCTGTTGAATTGGCGCCTTTTCCTAGACCATGTAGCTATATGCATAATAGCAAAGTTAACAAGCGTTGAGAACAATGTGGCGGAGGCAGCTGCAGAATGAGGAGATGAGAAAACAGCCCTTGCCTTATTGTCTAAGAAAAGTGAGGAGAGGAAACCAACTTAATGAGGTCTATAATCAATAGGCTAACTTAAATGTGTCTGGCTATATACATCCTCCATATACTGTACCAGTCAAAAGCTTGGACACACCTACTCATTCAAGGGTTTTTCTTCATTGTAGAATAATAGTGAAGACATAAAAACTATAAAATAACATATGGAATCATGTAGTTTCCCAAAAAACAAATGAAAATACATTTTATATTTGAGATTTTTTAAAGTAGCCACCCTTTGCCTTGATGACAGCTTTGCACACTCTTGGCATTCTCTCAACCAGCGTCATGAGGTAGTCACCTGGAATGGATTTCAATTAACAGGTGTGCCTTGTTAAAATTACATTATTTTAATTTTTTTCTTCTTCATGCGTTTGAGCCAATCAGTTGTGTTGTGACAAGTTAGGGGTGGTATACAGAAAATAGACCGATTTGGTAAAAGACCAAGTCCATATTATGGTTAGAACAGCTCAAATAAGCAAAGAGAAACAACAGTGCATCATTACTTTAAGAAATGAAGGTCAGTCAATCCGGAACATTTCAGGAACTTTAAAAGTCTCAACAGGTGCAGTCGCAAAAACCAAAAAGCACTATGATGAAACTGGCTCTCATGAGGACTGCCACAGGAAAGGAAGACCCAGAGTTACCTCTGTTGCAGAGGATAAGTTCATTAGAGTTACCATCCTCAGATTGTGAAACATTTATTTCGGCTGCAGAGTTCAAGTAACAGACATCTCAACATCAACTGTACAGAGGAGACTGTGTGAATCAGGCCGTCATGATTGAATTGCTACAAAAAAAACAATACTAAACGACACCAATAAGAAGAAGAGACTTGCTTGGGCCAAGAAACACGAGCGATGTACCTTAGACCCCTTGGAAATCTGTTTTTTGGTCTGATGAGTCTAAATTTTTGATTTTGGGTTCCGACCACCTCGTGTTTGTGAGACACAGAGAGGTTGAACGGATGATCTTCGCATGTATGATTCCCACAGTGAAGTATGGAGGTGGTGGTGTGATGGTGCTTTGCGGATGACAATTGTGATTGATTTAGAATTCAAGGCACACTTAACCAACATGGCTACGGCAGCATTCTGCAGCAATACGCCATCCCATCTGGTTTGCGCATAGTGGGACTTTCGTTTGTTTTTCAACAGGACAATGACCCAACACAGCTCCAGGCTGTGTAAGGGCTATTTGACCAATAAGTAGAGTGATGGAGTGCTGCATCAGATGACCTGGCCTCCACAATCCCCTGACCTCAACCCAATTGAGATGGTTTGGGATGAGTTGGACCGCAGAGTGAAGGAAAAGCAGCCAACAAGTGCTCAGCATATGTGGGAACTCCTTCAAGACTGTTGTTAAAGCATTCCAGTTGAAGCTGGTTCAGATAATGCCAAGAGTATGCAAAGCTGTCATCAAGGCAAAGTTTGGCTACTTTGAAGAATCTCAAATATAAAATATATTTTGAATTGTTTAACACTTTCTTGGTTACTACATGATTCAATGTGTTATTTCATAGTTTTGATGTCTTCGCTATTATTCTACAATGTAGAAAATAGTAAAATAAAGAAAAACCCTTCAGTAGGTGTGTCCAAACTTTTGACTGTTACTGTACCTGTATTGATCCAAGCACCGGTGTGGATTTGTACTGTACCTTCTCTAACGGTATTTAAAGTTTTATTTGTTACCTTAAATAATTCAGTAATGACACAGAAATAAATTATGGAAATCATCCGTTTCTATCGGCAGTAGGAAACTGCTAAAAGCTGAGAACTGCTAGCTAACTTGCTAGCACAACAAGTCAACAACTTCGGGAGTGCGAGCTTGCCAAATAGAGACCCCCAGAAATCGGCAGTCTGGCCTCTAAAGGTGAATGTAAGAACTACATTTGAACCTGGAAATACAGTCGAGGAGAATAATTATTCTGATAAAGGACAACTTTTGGGGAATGAAATAGAGGCATAGTAAAACAAAAAAGGAACGTGACAGTATGTAAATTAAAACAAATTAGCGTATTAAACGAAGAAAAATTGCAAAAAAGCAAAAAGTAACCATTGGTGGAGTACCAGAGTTGGTAGAACGTCCTCTGTTGTAACCTCAAACAGGACTACTTCACTGTCAGTTTTGTCCTCCTTTTATTTTTGGTTGAAGTTTGGTTGAACAGTATAAAGTAATTTTTTTTAAAGGAGAAAGACCATTAAAACCACTTGCAATACAAGTCCTACCGTCCTAGGGTCATGCACTACCATGCACTTTAAGTGACTTTGGGTCATTGATAATAATAATAAATGGGATTTAACGTAAACTCACCCCATTCCGTACAAATGTGCGCAACCGCCACATTCAAACGAGGCTGCAATGAAAACGAATGGGACTGTAGTGACTGTGTGGGCATCAAAATCTGGGGTGTGAACTACGTTTCGATTCAGCGTTGATTGACATGGTATTGGAGAAAAGATGAAAAAACGGACCCCTCTGACGCTGTACGTTACATCGTGACGTGTCACTACGTAACGTACAGCGCGCATTGGCATCTCATTTTGTGCCATACAGCCTCTTTCCACCAGGGGTAGCCCTTCTCTCGCAGATTAAAATCATGCTTAACCATATACACTTGTAAGAAAACTTCATTATTCATGATTTTTGT
The DNA here is from genome assembly GCF_016432855.1 of Salvelinus namaycush. Taxonomy (NCBI): domain Eukaryota; kingdom Metazoa; phylum Chordata; class Actinopteri; order Salmoniformes; family Salmonidae; genus Salvelinus; species Salvelinus namaycush. Next base: position 13,645,811 of record NC_052309.1, on the reverse strand, counting down.
CTAAATTAATATAAATGATTGCTAATATTAAAATAATATTTCATGACTAGGGTGCCAAATGCAATGTGATTATCAATAACACAAACAATGAATCAATTAATAATGAATTGCTTCAAATTCGACACAAACCTTCAAACAGGTATGTGATGAGACATTACATAAACTCTTTACGTTTTATTTACATTTTAAAGTTGATTATTTGGACAAATCGGGTGAAAAAGCCTGTTTCCTCACACAACATATTTCCCCCTTTCACGAACACTTCGTAGCCTTCGCTCCCCACCCGCCATTTTTAAAAAGGCCCGGCGAAGCTCCATGCAGAAACAGGCAGCGTGGAAGTCTCCTCTTTGATTTTGTTGGAAAGGGAAGAAATTGTGCTTTACAGTGGTATTCATATTACAGTTTACTTGGAAGTATTACGTTTTTTTGGCGCTAAAATAAGGTCAATTGTACGGACCAAGGCGATGTACAAAAGTGAGTGAGTTTACGTTAGTACTACTAAGCACATTTTCTCTTAACTTTTATTATTCAAATACCGTCATACCGTCAAAAATAAGACAAATACGATGGTATTTTGGCCATATCGCCCAACCCCAACGCGCAAACACACACAAACAGTTTAATAAGCCGACTTCACACATGAATCAATAAGCTGAAGTTGCTGTCACTGTCATATTCACCAACAAATGGCAAACAGAAAACAAACAGTGGGTTGCTCTTCTTGCATGCTACACTCCAGATTACTAAACGGTTTCAGAGTGTAATAGTCCTTGCTACTCTCGCTATACTGTGTGATGTCATGGTGTTGAATACTGTTATCAAATCAATTCACATCTGCCTCACATACCAAAATGCCCAGCAGATATCATCCTCTACCTGATTGTTGTTTACAAGGTGGGTGGAAAGCTTCCTAGGACCATTCTCTGTTCTGTATTTCTCTCATTCATTTATTTACCAGCCAGGGAATATGATGTAACCCCATGTAAACAAAAAGAGCATGAAAGAACAGAAACAGAATGGAACAGCCTAATTATGGATGAGTCTGACTGTTGCTGAACGCTGACAGAATAAGAGAGAGAGAGCGCGAGAGAGAGAGAGCGCGAGAGAGAGCGAGCGCGAGAGAGCGCGAGAGAGAGAGCGCGAGAGAGAGAGAGCGCGAGCGAGAGAGAGGGAGCGCGAGCGAGAGAGAGCGAGCGCGAGAGAGCGAGCGCGAGAGAGAGAGAGCGAGAGAGAGAGAGCGAGCGAGCGAGAGCGAGCGCGAGCGAGAGAGAGAGCGAGCGCGAGAGAGAGAGAGAGCGAGCGAGAGAGAGCGAGCGAGCGCGAGAGAGAGAGAGCGAGCGCGAGAGCGCGAGAGAGCGCGAGCGAGCGCGAGCGAGAGAGAGAGCGAGCGAGCGCGAGAGAGAGCGCGAGAGAGCGCGAGAGAGAGCGCGAGAGAGAGCGAGAGAGAGCGAGAGAGAGAGAGAGCGAGAGAGAGCGAGAGAGAGCGAGAGAGAGCGAGAGAGAGCGAGAGAGAGCGAGAGAGAGCGAGAGAGAGCGAGAGAGAGCGAGAGAGCGCGAGAGAGCGCGAGAGAGCGCGAGAGAGAGCGCGAGAGAGCGCGAGAGAGAGCGCGAGAGAGCGCGAGAGAGAGCGAGAGAGAGCGAGAGAGAGCGAGAGAGAGCGAGAGAGAGCGAGAGAGAGCGAGAGAGAGAGAGAGAGAGAGAGAGAGAGAGAGAGCGAGAGAGAGCGAGAGAGAGAGAGAGCGAGAGAGAGCGCGAGAGCGCGAGCGAGCGCGAGAGAGAGCGAGCGAGCGAGCGCGAGAGAGAGCGCGAGAGCGCGAGAGAGCGCGAGAGAGCGCGAGAGAGCGCGAGAGAGCGCGAGAGAGCGCGAGAGAGCGCGAGAGAGCGCGAGAGAGCGCGAGAGAGCGCGAGAGAGAGCGAGAGAGAGCGAGAGAGAGCGAGAGAGAGCGAGAGAGAGCGAGCGAGAGAGAGCGAGAGCGAGAGAGAGCGAGAGAGAGAGAGAGCGAGCGAGAGAGAGCGCGAGCGAGAGAGAGCGCGAGCGAGAGAGAGCGCGAGCGAGAGAGAGCGCGAGCGAGAGAGAGCGCGAGCGAGAGAGAGCGCGAGCGAGAGAGAGACACTGAGCGAGAGAGAGACACTGAGCGAGAGAGAGCGCGAGCGAGCGAGAGAGAGCGCGAGCGAGAGAGAGAGAGCGCGAGCGAGAGAGAGAGCGAGCGAGAGAGAGCGCGAGCGAGAGAGAGCGCGAGCGAGAGAGAGCGCGAGCGAGAGAGAGCGCGAGCGAGAGAGAGCGCGAGCGAGAGAGAGAGACACTGAGCAAGAGAGAGACACTGAGCAAGAGAGAGACACTGAGCAAGAGAGAGACACTGAGCAAGAGAGAGACACTGAGCAAGAGAGAGAGAGAGACAATGAGGGAGCGAGCGAGCGCGAGAGAGAGCGAGAGAGAGCAAGAGAGAGAGAGAGCCACCGCATCACACAACCAACTCATACACAATCAACAGATAACTCCATGAAACATTTAAAGATGGATGAGGCAGAGAAATAAAAGGGTGAAGACACAGCTGATCTCTGGGAGAGTAGAGAGGTAGACGTAGAGGTACGTAGGAAGAGAGAGCAAGAGAGGTAGAGAGTGCTAGAAGTAGATAGAAATACCAGTGTTCCATCACAGCAGCAAGATTTGTTGACCTGTTGCCACAAGAAAAGGGCAACCAGTGAAGAACAAACACCATTGTCAATACAACCCATATTTATGTTTATTTATTTTCCCTTTTATACTTTAACCATTTGCACATCGTTACAACACTGTATATATACATAATATGACATTTGAAATGTCTTTATTATTTTGGGACTTCTGTGAGTGTAACGTTTACTGTTCATTTTTATTGTTTATTTAACTTTTGTGTATTATCTACTTCACTTGCTTTGGCAATGTAAACTTATGTTTCCCATGCCAATAAAACCCCTTGAATTGAATTGAATTGTGAGCATGAGGTAGAGAAAACGCTAGGTATGTAGGTAGAAAGCTATGTAGGTGAGAGTGGTAGTGGTAGGGAGAGGGCGAGAGAGGAATTGAGAAAGATTACAGTGGAGGTGGCGAGAGGGAAAAAGAGGGCAATAGAGGTAAACAGAGAGATAGAGGTAAAGGAAGCAGCTTATCACTTACCGGTGAGTACAGCCTTGGCGGATGGGTCGGCCAGGTCCAGGGCACTCTTGCCGTCAGTGTTGCGTATGTTGGGGTCAGCTCCGTGCTGGAGCAGCACTGTGCAGGGGAAACACAGACAGTAGCTGAGCTCAGGCAGGGACAGACACAGACCACGGCTGCTGCTAACACCAGGACTAGCGCTACTGCCACTGCTGCCCGCTAGCACTCTCTGGCCCCGCGGCATGCTGCAGACATAAACATACATGGCACACCAGCGGTGTGTCTTGAGAACGAAGGACCAGAGCGGCAGCAGGCAGCAAGAGCAGAAAAAAAACAACAGCCCAAACGGAACGCTGCGGAGGGGAAAAAGACAGGTTATAAAAACAGGCAGGACGACTCGGCAGGACGATACGGCACGACCATGTGACTCCAGCACAGGTATGAGAGCAGAATATCAAAGCCTGCCTGCCTTTCTCTCTCTCCATCTATCCCGAGGAGGGAGGGTGAGAGAAAATAAAAAGAGAAGTGGAGAAAAGGGCCATGCTTCCCAGGGTGCAGCGTTTTAATCTCCCCAGCTGAGTGATTGTCTGAGGGGAACAAACAGCAGAGCACAGCTATCGGTCGAAAGGAAACCAAACGCTCAGCTCTATCTATCAAATAACTTTGTCACATGCACCAAATACAACAGGTGTAGACATTACCGTGAAAAGCTTACGTACAAGCCCTTAACCAACAACGCAGTTGAAGAAATAGAGTTAAGAAAAAGAAAAAAAAATACTTAAGGGGTAGATCAGCTTAATATTGCAGAAAGATTGTTGCTTTCATCAATGTAATTGCATCATTTCCAATCCCCCATATCTTTTTTGGTAAAAATATATATCCATATACGTACACACACATACGCATACATATACACATATGTATATACAATTGAAGTCGGAAGTTTACATACACTTAGGTTGGAGTCATTTAAACGCATTTTTCAACCACTCCACAAATGTTTTGTTAACAAACTATAGTTTTGGCAAGTCAGTTAGGACATCTACTTTGTGCATGACACAAGTAATTTTTCCAACAGTTGTTTACAGACAGATTATTTCACTTATAATTCACTGTATCACAATTCCAGTGGATCAGAAGTTTACATACACTAAGTTGACTGTGCCTTTAAACAGCTTGGAAAATTCCAGAAAATTTGGTCATAGCCTTAGAAGCTTCTGATAGGCTAATTGACATCATTTGCATCAATTGGAGGTGTACCGGTGGATGTATTTCAATGCCTACCTTCAAACTCAGTGCCTCTTTGCTTGACATCAGCCAAGACCTCAGAAAAAAATGTTTGGACCTCCACAAGTCTGGTTCATCTTTGGGAGCAATTTCCAAACGCCTGAAGGTACCACGTTCATCTGTACAAACAATAGTACGCAAGTATAAACACCATGGGACCACGCAGCCGTCATACCGCTCAGGAAGGAGACGCGTTGTCTCCTAGAGATGAACGTACTTTGGTGCGAAAAGTGCAAATCAATCCCAGAACAACAGCAAAGGACCTTGTGAAGATGCTGGAGGAAACAGGTACAAAAGTATCTATATCCACAGTAAAACGAGTCCTATATCGACATAACCTGAATGGCCGCTCAGCAAGGAAGAAGCCACTGCTCCAAAACACCATAAAAAAGCCAGACTACGGTTTGCAACTGCACATGGGGACAAATATTGTACTTTCTGGAGAAATGTCCTCTGGTCTGAAGAAACAAAAATAGAACTGTTTGGCCATAATGACCATCGTTATGTTTGGAGGAAAAAGGGGGGGGCTTGCAAGCCGAAGAACACCATCCCAACCGTGAAGCATGGGGGTGGCAGCATCATGTTGTGGGGGTGCTTTGCTGCAGGAGGGACTGGTGCACTTTACAAAATAGATGGCATCATGAGGATGGAAAATTATGTGGATATATTGAAGCAACATCTCAAGACATCAGTCAGGAAGTTAAAGCTTGGTCACAAATGGGTCTTCCAAATGGACAATGACCCCAAGCATACTTCCAAAGTTGTGGCAAAATGGCTTAAGGACAACAAAGTCAAGGTATTGGAGTGGCCATCACAAAGCCCTGACCTCAATCCTATAGAAAATGTGTGGGCAGAACTGAAAAAGCGTGTGTGAGCAAGGAGGCCTACAAACCTGACTCAGTTACACCAACTCTGTCAGGAGGAACAGGACAAAATGCACCCAACTTATTGTGGGAAGCTTGTGGAAGTCTACCCAAAACATTTGACCCAAGTTAAACAATTTAAAGGCAATGCTAACAAATACTAATTGTGTGTATGTAAACTTCTGACCCACTTGGAATATGATGAAAGAAATAAAAGCTGAAATAAATCATTCTCTCTACTATTATTCTGACATTTCACATTCTTAAAATAAAGTGGTGATCCTAACTGACCTAACACAGGAAATATTTACTCGGATTAAATGTCAGGAATTGCGAAAAACTGAGTTTAACTGTATTTGGCTAAGGGGTATGTAAACTTCCGACTTCAACTGTAGATATACTTTTTTAGAATATACCTTCATTATTCCCCGCAAACCCTACCACCCTTCCCCCAATTGGAGTAAACTAATAAACAATAACACTTAGGCTTCTACCTTCAGTTTATACATCTTATACACATTTTATAATAGTTGTATATTTTTTGTTTTTATTCCTTCCTCTATTTCTGATGTCCATCCAGTTTGATTTCTATTTGTAACTGTGCTATTTCACAACATTTCTGAACCTATATACATTTTACAGACCCTGTATGTTTTACATTGGTTATCTTGTTATTAGTCCCATCCTTCAGCTCCATTCAACCCCTCCCATCTATCTCTCAACACCATCCATTTTGGATTTCTATTTGCCATATATTTTTCAACTGTGCTGTGATGCTTGACAAAAGTACTGAATCTTTCTAATCTCATAGCTTCTACAGAAGGTAAATTAAAAATGAAACATTTTGCTAAAATAATTATTATATTATTGATTGAATGACTATGGCTTATCAAATCACCCAGTATTGCTATCTGCAGCATTAGTTCTAGGCAAATGTTGCATGTCTTCAGCCATTCCTGGACCTGTGACCAAAAACGAGCTACATATGGACAGTACCAAAATAAATGATCTTATGACTCTGCCTCATCACAGCAAAATCTGCAGAGCTGGGAAGATTGTATTCCCCATATATATATATATATATAACATTCTATTGGTTACAAGAATTTTGTATAGTAATTTAAATTGAAAAATTGGAAGTTTTGAATCCGGCGTTGTTTTGCGTATCAATTCATAAACCATGTGCCATGGAATGGGTACATCAAAAATCTCTTCCCAACTATTTTGCAATTTATATGGCACAGCTGTCAGTTTTTTGGTCCTTAAATTAAATTGATATGTTTTTATTCATCACACTTTTCTTTAACCATTTATGTTCTTTAATACAGGGCCGACATACAAGTTCCTTACTTTTTTCCCCTTCTACTTACCTCTTCCATTTTTGTTGTTATGCTGCAATTAGTTGGTTGTAATTTTGGGTAGAGCAGACATTTCCATATGTCTGTGTTAGCTGCATGTGTGACATAACTCCACCAGTCCTATTTATAATATCATTCACAAAAATTATACCTTTAAACATTTATTCGAAAAATGTTTTTTTTAATCAATTAGTATATTTGAGTTTAACCACAATATTTGTTGTATTATTTGTTCTGTCTTTTCAGGTGGATTAAACTGAAATTGCAACCAACTTTCTAAGGCTTGTTTAAAAAATAACGATATTTGAGATTATTTACTTTTCAAACAACCGAAAGTGAACAGGTGTAATCTGAATAAAGGGAAAATTGGCCATTATTGAACATAGGACGAGACATTCCTACCAATTTACTAGAGAACCAGTTTGGATTTAAGTATAACTTTTGTATGACTGATGCCTTTAGTGAGAGGTCTAATGCTTTAATATTTAATCATTTCTGCCCTCCGAATTCATATTCGTTATATAAATAGGCCCTTTTCATTTTGTCTGGCTTGCCATTCCAAATAAACTAATATTTTTTGTTCATATAATTTAAAAAGCAGGTCACTAGGTGTAGGCAAAACCATAAGCAAATAGGTAATATGTGATATGACTAAAGAGTTAAATCGGGGTGTTTTCTCCAAAAATAGACAGGTATTTTCCTTTCCATGGTAGCAAGATCTTATCTATTTTTGCTAACTTTCTATAAAAATGTATTGGAGTGAGATCATTTCTTTCTTTTGGGATTTGTATACCGACTATGTCCACATCGCCGTCAGACCATTTAATTGGTAAACTACATGGTAATGTAAAATGTGAATTTTTTTAGTGATCCAATATGTAACCCAAGTTAAATTTATCATAATTTGGTTTTAATCCAGAGAGGATAGCAAAAGTATCTACATCCTCTATGAAGCCATGGATAGATTCTAATTGTGGTTTTAAAAGAAAACATGAATCATCAGCGTACAATGACACCTTAGTTTTTAAGCCACAGATTTCTAATCCCTTAATATTATTGTTTAATCTAATTTTAACAGCTAACATTTCGATGGCAATAAAAGGTTTATATATCAACTCCAGTCGCACTTTATCAAAAGCCTTTTCAAAGTCAGCTATGAATAGCAGGCCTGGTTTCCCCAATATTTCATAGTATTCTATTGTTTCCAGTACTTGTCTTATATTATCTCCAATGTATCGTCCATGTAAAAAACCTGTCTGATTAGGATGAATAATATCTGACAATACTTTTTTAATTCTGTGCGCCAAGCATTTTGCTAGGATTTTTGCATCACAACACTGAAGTGTATGAGGTCTCCGATTTTTAAAATGGACTGGATCTTTATATACCACTTGGGTTCTGTTTCAGGAAAAATGATATCAGACCTTCTTTGCGTGTCTGATAATCTACCATTTATATAGGAGTGGTTAAAACATGCTAATAATGGTCCTCTGAGTATATCAAAACAAGTATGGTATTCCTCCACTGGTATGCCATCCAGCCCTGGAGTTTTCCCCGCCTTAAAGGCTTTAATTGCATCAAGAAGTTCCTCCTCTGCAATTTGGCCTTCACATGAGTCTTTCTGTACAGATGTTAATTTTACATTATTATTAGGGAAAAAATCCATAGAATTAGCTTCAGTTAGTGGAGATGGAGGAGACAAACAAAAACATATTCTTAAAGTACTTTACTTCCTCTTTCAAAATATAATTCAGTGAATCATGAGTGACTCCATCATTTGTAACTAGTTTCAATGCATTTTTTGGGGAGCATTTCTATATTGAAGATTGAAAAAGAATTTGGTGCATTTTTCCCCATATTCCATCCAGGTCACTTTATTGTCATAATATATTACACTGGATCTTTCTAGAATAAGTTCCTCCATTTCTTTTTGTTTTTCCTCTAAATTATTCTGTGCCACTATGGTACAGTTTTTATTGCTATCTAACTATACTGTTAGTCCTTTAATTTCCTTTGTTAATATGGACTCTTTTGATCTAAATTCCTTTTGTTTTATAGATGAGTACTGAATTGCATGGCCTCTAAAGGCACATTTAAAAGTGTCCCATACAATTAGGAGATCTGCTGTACCTATGTTAAGTCTGAAAAAGTCAGTTATAAATTCTTCTGTCCTAGTTCTAAGAAAAGTTAAGAAAACTTACGAAATAAACTAAGGTAAAATAAAAACATTTAAAAAGTAACAAGAAAATGACATAACAATAACGAGGCTAAATACGGGATTTTCAACAGGACAATGACCAAACACACCTCCAGGCTGTGTAAGGGCTACTTGACCAAGAAGGAGAGTGATGGAGTGCTGCATCAGAGGACCTGGCCTCCATGATCACCCGATCTCAACCCAAGATAGTTTGGGATGAGTTGGGCCGCAGAGTGAAAAGCAACCAACAAGTGCTCAGCATATGTGGGAACACCTTCAAAACGGTTCAAAAAACATTCCAGGTGACTAGCTAATGAAGCTGGTTGAGAGAATGCCAAGAGTGTGCAAAGCTGTCATCAAGGCAAAGGGTCGCTACTTTGAAGAATCTCAAATATATTTTGACTTGTTTAACACTGTTTTGGTTACTACATGATTCCATGTGTGTTATTTCATAGTTGTGACGTCTTCTCAATTATTCTACAATGTAGAAAATAGTAAAAATAAAGAAAAACCCTTGAATGAGTAGGTGTGTCCAAACTTTGACTGGTACTGTACACACGTGTGTGTATACACTACCGTTCAAAAGTTTGGGTTCCCTTAGAAATGTCCTTGTTTTTGAAAGAAAAGCAAATTTTTTGTCCATTAAAATAACATCAAATTGATCAGAAATACAGTGTAGACATTGTTAATGTTGTAAATGACTATTGTAGCTGGAAACAGCAGATTTTCGATGGAATATCTACATAGGCGTACAGGGGCCCATTATCAGCAACCATCACTCCTGTGTTCCAATGGCACGTTGTTATAGCTAATCCAAGTTTATAATTTTAAAAGGCTAATTGATCATTAGAAAACCCTTTTGCAATTATGTTAGCACAGATAAACTGTTGTTCTGATTAAAGAAGCAATAAAACTGGCCTTCTTTAGACTAATTGAGTATCTGGAGCATCAGGATTTGTAGGTTCGCTTACTGGCTCAAAATGGCCAGAAACAAAGAACTTTCTTCTGAAACTCATCAGTCTATTCTTGTTCTCAGAAATTAAGGCTATTCCATGCGAGAAATTGCAAAGAAACTGAAGATGTCGTACAACGCTGGGTACTACTCCCTTCACATAACAGAGCAAACTGGCTCTAACCAGAATAAAAAGTGGAGTGGGAGGCCCCGGTGCACAACTGAGCAAGAGGACAAGTACACCAGAGTGTCTATTTTTAGAAACAGACGCCTCAAGTCCTCAACTGGCAGCTTTATTAAATAGTACCCACAAAACACCAGTCTCAACGTCAACAGTGAAGAGGCGACTCCGGGATGCTGGCCTTCTAGGCAGAGTTCCTCTGTCCAGGGTGTTCTTTTGTCCATCTTAATTGTTTATTTTTATCGGCCAGTTTGAGATATGGCTTCTTCTTTGCAACTCTGCCTAGAAGGCCAGCATCCCGGAGTTGCCTCTTCACTGTTGACGTTGAGACTGGTGTTTTGCGGGTACTATTTAATGAAGCTGCCAGTTGAGGACTTGTGAGGCGTCTGTTTCTCTAATGTACTTGTCCTCTTGCTCAGTTGTGCACCGGGGCCTCCCACTCCTCTTTCTATTCTGGTTAGAGACAGTTTGCGCTGTTCTGAATAGATTTCTTCCAGCTACAATAGTAATTTACAACATTAACAATGTCTACACTGTATTTCTGATCAATTTGATGTTATTTTAAAATGGACAAAAAAAATGTGTTTCTTTCAAAAACAAGGACACACACACACATCCTGCACTGACACTGCTCTCTGTACTACCAAGGCTTACACGCTGAAGAAAACACACAGAATAGAGGCAGAGAGCAGGAGAGAGGCAGAGAGCAGGAGAGAGGCAGAGAGCAGGAGAGAGGCAGAGAGCAGGAGAGAGGCAGAGAGCAGGAGAGAGGCAGGGAGAGAAAAACATAAAAGGTTAGGTTGAAAACAACTCCTACTCAATCTAAATCAAACCTCAAAATAAATAAAATAATAATTCTACACAGCCTAACAGTGTGTGGGTGCTAGCTTTCAGAGCCATTTGTCATCATACTTATTCACTGAAGCGAGCAGAGTGGCAGCAGCTTTTCTCAAACATCGCCACTCAGATGATCACTTGGATAAATGGCAGCCCATGTCGGTCTGCCTCCCTCTCCTTCCACATCGGTGACGTAACTCACTCATTCCTCAACACAAATGTGATTTAGCTCTGCACCAAATCACATTCTCCTCCACATCCTCTCCTGTCCTATTAGACTGGTAACTAAAGGAGGGGGGAGACACTTAGAAAGAGAAAGCCTTTGAGGAAGAGAGAGGAAATTAAAATCCAATGAAAGGAGCCCTCTGTAAAATAGATATATGCTGGGCCATAGCAGCAGTCTCAGTCCTGTAACAGAGATTAATATGCAGGGAAGCCCTCAGACACTGCTGTGTTACCTAGAGGCAGAGCAGAGATCGAATCAACGTTTATTGGTCCTGTACACAGATTTGCAGATGTTATCGCAGGTGTTTCTAGCTCCAACAGTGCAGTAATAATACCTAGAAATCAATACGCACATAGTCCAAAAGAAAAAAGAATTTTTCAAAAAAATATCAGAACGAGCAATGTCAAAGTTCGGAATATATACGGAATAGAGATCGACCGATTATGATTTTTCAACGCCGATACCGATACCAATTATTGGAGGACCAGAAATAGCCGATACTGATTAATCGGACGATTTTTATATATATATATATATATATATATATATATAATAATGACAATTACAACAATACTGAATGAACACTTTTTTTAACTTAATATAATACATCAATAAAATCTATTTAGTCTCAAATAAATAATGAAACATGTTCAATTTGGTTTAAATAATGCAAAAACAAAGTGTTGGAGAAGAAAGTAAAAGTGCAATATGTGCCATGTAAAAAAGCTATCGTTTAAGTTCCTTGCTCAGAACATATGAAAGCTGGTAGTTCCTTTTAAAGTCCCCAGCTACACTAAAATGTGATCTCAGGACATGCGGTTTCCTGTTTGCACAAGTCCAGTGTAGTTCCTTGAGAGCCATCACGGTGCCGGCTTGGGGGGTAATATACACGGCAGTGACTACGACCTAAGAAAATGATCATCCCGGGAGGTAATGTGGTTGGCATTTGATGGTGAGGTATTCCAGATAGAGAAAACAAAAGGACTTAAGTTCCTGTATGTTACCACATTCACACAGTTGTTAATCATGAAACAAACCCCTCCGCCTTTCTTTTTCCCCTGAGTTTTTTCTTCCTGTTCGCGCTATGGACGGAGAACCCCGCTGGCTAAATGGATGTGGCCAATATATCCAGAGAGAGACCGGATTCAGTAAAAACAAATGGTATGTTACAGTCCTTGATGTATGTCTGGAAGGAGATCCTCGTGCGTTGCCCCACGGACCTCCCGGTCGCGGCCGGCTGCGACAGAGCCTGGATGCGAACCCAGAGTCTCTGGTGGCACAGCTAGCGCTGCGATGCAGTGCCCTAGACAACTGCGCCACCCGGGAGGCCCGTGACTAACACATTTCAGTTAATTACTATAGCTTCCGCCTTGGGCCAATCAGTGTCATTTTGTAAATGCCGGATCTCTATGCCAAGACGGATCATTCACCCTAGTTTTGTTAAAATCGGCCCAGTGTTGTCGGCGACATCGCATGTGAGTAATGAACATAGGAACCGAGACAGATCAACAGTCCCATCCCCGATATCATCGTGGAGAACAATTAGAGGGGAGGAGTGCTTAACATACAGTGCCTTCTGAAAGTACTCAGACCCCTCGACTTTTTCCACATTGTTACGTTACAGCCTTATTCTCAAATTGATTAAACAAACAATTTCTCAGCAATCTACACACAATACCCCATAATGACAAAGCGAAAACAGGTTTTTAGAAATGTTTGCACATCTATTGAAAATAAAAACAGAAATACCTTATTTACATAAGTATTCAGACCCTTTGCTATGAGATTCAAAATTTAGCGCAAAGGCATCCTGTATCCATTGCTCATCTTTGAGATGTTTCTACTTGGAGTCTACCTGTGGTAAATTCAATTGATTGGACATGATTTGGAAAGGCACACACCTGTCTATATAAGGTCCCACAGTTGACAGTGCATGTCAGAGCAAAAACCAAGCCATGAGGTCGAAGGAATTGTCCGTAGAGTTCCGAGACAGGATTGTGTCGAGGCACAGATCTAAAGAAGGGTACCAAAAAAATGTCTGCAACATTGAAGGCTCCCAAGAACACGGTTGCCTCCATCATTCTTAAATGGAAGAAGTTTGGAACCACCAAGACTCTTCCTAGAGCTGGCCTCCTGGCCAAATTGAGCAATCAGGGGAGAAGGGCCTTGGTCAGAGAGGTGACCAAGAACCCGATGGTCACTCTGACAGAGATCCAGAGATCCTCTGTGGAGATGGTGGAACCTTCCAGAAGGACAATCATCTCTGCAGCACTCCACCTATCTGACCTTTATGGTAGAGTGGCCAGACGGAAGCCACTCCTCAGTAAAAGGCACATGACAGTCCGCTTGGAGTTTGCCAAAAGGCACCTAAAGATTGTCAGACCATGAGAAACAAGATTCTCTGGTCTGATGAAACCAAGATTGAACTCTTTGGCCTTAATTCCAAGCGTCATGTCTGGAGGAAACCTGGCACCATCCCTACAGTGAAGCGCGGTGGTGGCAGCATCATGCTGTGGGGATGTTTTTCAGCAGCAGGGACTGGTAGACTAGTCAGGATCGAGGCAAAGATAAACGGAGGAAAGTAAAAAAAGATCCTTGATAACATGCTCCAGAGCGCTCAGGACCTCAGACTAGGACGAAGGTTTACCGTCCAACAGGACAACGACCCTAAGCACACAGCCAAGAAAACGCAGGAAAGTGGCTTCGGGACAAGTCTCTGAATGTCCTTGAGTAGCCCAACCAGAGCTCAGACTTCTCTGGAGATCTAACATCTCTGGAGAGACTGGAAAATAGCTTTGCATCAATGCTCCCCATCCACCCTGACAGAGCTTGATAGGATCTGCAGAGAGAAAATGGGAGAAACTCCCCAAATACAGGTGCGCCAAGCTTGTAGTGTCATATCCAAGAATAATCAAGGCTGTAATCGCTGCCAAACGTGCTCCAATACAGTACTCAGTAAAGGGTCTGAATAGTTAAGTAAATGTAATATTTCAGTTTATTTTGAATACATTTGCAAAAATTTCAACATTTTTTTTTTGCTTTGTCATTAAGTGGTATTGTGCGTAGATTGAGGGGGAAAAATATTTTAGCTATTTTAGAATAAGGCTGTAACGTAACAAAATGTGGAAAAGGTCAAGGGGTCTGAATATTTTCCGAAGGCACTGTACAAACACCAGCCACATTGGACAGACAGAGCTAGCTGCCAATATGCAGAGGGTCTAATGACGGCAGCCAGCTGACAGCAGATGGAGCAGGAGGACTAACAAAGGAGCCTGTACTAAAACACCTACAGTTCAAAAGGAGGCAACACTGTTAGCTAGTGAATGGAAGCCTGTTCAATGTTACTGGTCTCTCAGAGTGAGAAATGTGTTTGGTAATTACAAGCTGGAGTGAGATGAGCAGGGGGAATGCTTTTATATTAATTCACTAGCACTGCTGATATTAGGGTAGTCGCTTGATGGATGTGGACCATATTTATGTTTGAGATCTGAAGGAAACAACACACACAACTATATAAACCACATCAGAGACATGCAAAAGCATGGGGAAGAGCATGAGTGATTCATTACATGCCAAGCCTTGACGAACAGCAGCTCACACACCATCTGGATTTGCATTGTTGTTTTCCTTTGTTCTTGTCTTTTTTCCTCTTTTGTTCTTTCTGAAGGTTGTTGGCGCATCGGGTGGGTTGTGGTGTTGATTGGGTTGGATGGGGGCGGGGAATACCAGTCAAAAGTTCGGACACACCTACTCATTCAAGGGTTTTTCTTTATTTGTACTATTTTCTACATTGTAAAATAGTGATGACATTACAACTATGAAATAACACATATGGAATCATGTAGTAACCAAAAAAAAAGTGTTTAAAAAAAATCTAAATATATTTCAGATTGTTCAAATAGCCACCCTTTTCCTTGATAACAGCTTTGCATACTCTTGGCATTGTCTCAACCAGCTTCATGAGGTAGTCACCTGGAATGCATTTCAATTAACAGTTGTGCCTTGTTAAAAGTGAATTTGTGGAAATACTTTCCTTCTTCATGCGTTTGAGCCAATCAGTTGTGTTGTGACAAGGTAGAGTTGGTCGACAGAAGATGGTCTTTTACCAAATAGGGCTAAGTCCATATTACTGCAAAACAGCGTAAAAAAAAGCAAAGAGAAAAGACAGTCCATCGTTACTTTAAGACATTGAGGTCAGTCAATCCGGAACATGTCAAGGTATTTGAAAGTTTCTTCTAGTGCAGTCGCAAAAACCATCAAGCACTATGATGAAACTGGGATGACCCAGAGTTCATTAGTTATCAGCCTCAGAAATCGACAATTAACTGCACCTCAGACTGCAGCCCAAGTAAATGCTTCACAGAGTTCAAGTAACAGACATGTCAACGTCAACTGTTCAGAGGAGACTGCGTGAGTCAGACCTTCATGCTCTAATTGCTGCTTGGGCCAAGAAACACGAGCAATGGACATTAGACTGGTGGAAACCTGTCCTTTGGTCTGATGAGTCCAAATTTTAGATTTTTCATTCTAACCCCCGTGTCTTAATGAGACGTAGAGTAGGCTAACGGAAGATCTCCGCATGTGTGGTTCCCACCGTGAAGCGTGGAGGTGGTGGTGTGATGGTGCTTTGCTGGTGACACTGTCAGTGATTTATTTAGAATTCAAGGGACACTTAACCAGCGTGGCTACCACAGCACTCTGCAGCGATACACCATCTCATCTGGTTTGCGCTTAGTTGGACTATCACTTGTTTTTCAACAGGACAATGACCGAACACAATCACCCGACCTCAACCCAATTGAGATGGTTTGGGATGAGTTGAAGCGCAGAGTGAAGGAAAAACAAGTGTTCAGCATATGTGGGAACTCCTTCAAGACTGTTCGAAAAGCATTACAGGTGACTAGCTAATGAAGCTGGTTGAGAGAATGCCAAGAGTGTGCAAAGCTGTCATCAAGGCAAAGGGTGGCTACTTTGAAGAACCTCAAATATATTTTGATTTGTTTAACACTGTTTTGGTTACTACATGATTCCATATGTGTTATGTCATAGTTTTGATGTCTTCACTATTATTCTACAATGTAGAAAATAGTAGAAAAATAAAAACCCTTGAATGAGTAGGTGAGACCAAACTTTTGACTGGTACTGTATGTACAGTGCATTCGGAAAGTATTCAGACCCCTTGACATTTTCCAAATGTTGTTACATCACAGCCTTACTCTAAAAGGGATTAAATTGTTTTCCCCCCTCATCAAGCTACACACAATACCCCATAACGACAAAGCAAATATAGGTTTTTAGAAATTTTAGCAAATGTATTAAAAATAAACTGAAATATTACATTTACATAAGTATTCAGACCCTTTACTCAGTACTTTGTTGAAGCACCTTTGGCAGCAATTACAGCCTCAAGTCTTCTTCGATATGATGCTACAAGCTTGGTACACCTGTATTTGAGGAGATTCTCCCATTCTTCTCTGCAGATCCTCTCAAGCTGTCAGGTTGGATGGCAGCGCTGCTGCACAGCTATTTTCAGGTCTCTCAGAGATGTTCAATCTGGTTGAAGTCCGGGCTCTGGCTGGGCCACTCAAGGACATTCAGAGAATTGTCCCGAAGCCTGCATTGTCTTCGCTGTGTGCTCAGGGTCATGGTCCTGTTAGAAGGTGAACCTTTGCCCCAGTCTGCGGTCCTGAGCACTCTGGAGCAGGTTTTCATCAAGGATCTTTCTGTACTTTGCTCCGTTCATCTTTCCTTCGATCCTGACTGGTCTCCCAGTCCCTGTTGCTGAAAAACATCCCCACAGCATGCTGCCACAACCATGCTTCACCGTAGGAATGGCACCAGGTTTCTTCCAGACGTGACGCTTGTCATTTAGGCCAAAGAGTTCAATCTTGGTTTCATCAGACCAGAGAATCTTGTTTCTCAATGTCAGAGTCCTTTAGGTGCCTTTTGGCAAACTCCAAGCAGGCTGTCATGTGCCTTTTACTGAGGAGTGGCTTCTGTCTGGCCACTCTACCATAAAGGTCAGATAGGTGGAGTGCTGCAGAGATGGTTGTGTAGATTGATGAGAAAAAAGAAAATCATAAATTTTAGAATACGGCTATTACATAACAAAATGTGGAAAAGGGAAGGTGCCTGAATACTTTCTGAATGTACTGTAATTTGGCTAGGTTATTATTGTTGTTATCTATGCTCTGTTTAAAATTGTGTTTTACTGGGGTAAAAGTAAGCTTGCTACCAGAGACAACTCATCTGAACGGGGCATACAATAGATATCATTTTGATTGTTCAGGTTCATCATCAGCAACATTTTTACATACACAGGATAAAGTTCCTCATTTCATAACAAGGACAGCAATCCACTTTTGCGAGGCGCACTGCATGGCCAAAGCTGGAGGAAAAAAAGAATCTCACCCCAAAAAACCTTCGGAAAGGTCAAAACAATTAGATGAGATGGGGTGAAATCCAAAGTTGTGCTATATATTCATTGGCTATGTCATAGTTCATTTGTAAATTATAAATATTTATACATTACTAGCTCAAACACTTAATCTGCAAAAATGACAAGATAATTCATGGGTGATGGTGATTTCAGAACCAAAGTGTGGGGACAAAAAACATAGGCTAATCTGATAGTGGTAATGGGATGGTAAATGCCTTGTCTCCTTTATGGCTCAGCTCAGGTGCCTAGATAGTACATACACCATAGACATACATCATTTACTCACACATAGTCAGTTCCAGCTCATAGAGGCCCAGCTCATGAAATCCATCAGCAGCTATTTTGGGGGGGGAAACGGAAAATGAATGTGTTTATGCAACTAATGTAAGGGCATCGAATCGTATCGAACCAAATTGCATCGATTTGTTCTCAAATCAAACCGCACCAAATAGTTTCAAACTGAAGCATATTGTTCCTGTATCAGAGCCCATGTATCTGGATATGTATTGAATTGTCTTGAAAGGGTAAGATGCACATCCCTAGTGTTTTCAAATATTCTCCTCAATAATAATTGTCTGGGAAGACAGCAGAGCCATCAGAGTAAGTCTGGATCGGAGCGTTGCACATCAACATAATACAGCTCATTACCCACCAGTGGGTCTGGGAACTGCCAGGGACCCCACAATAAGATATTATCATGATACTTTGGTGCTTATACAATATGTACTGCGATTCTCACGATTCTATATATGTCAGGAATCTCCAACTGGCAGATTTTATTTGGCCCCCCACGTTTTCTGCGCAAAAAAGATAATAAAAATAATATTAAATTAATATTGTTGGATATAAAAGACTGTAAAAACACCAGCAAATCAGCTGTAAGTGATTTAAATTTTGGAAATCTGTTCCAAAGTACTCCCACGCATAAGAGAGATATATATGTGATAGTATTCAAATGTAAGCAAGGTTTGAAATTATTATGTTTTAGTCAAATATTATATCTGCTTGGGCTTCTTGCGTTCAATTTGTAGTCTACAAAAATGATTGGTAATTATGTTCCGGCCCCCTGATCATCCGCTCAAGAAAAGAAAATGGCCCGCGGCTGAATCTAGTTGATAATCCCTGCTGTATGTATTGCAACTCGATACTGCAAGTTTATTGCCATTTGATCTTCCAAACAAATTACTCACTATATGTCTGCTGCAGAGAGACAAGAGACATGTTTTGATCAGTCAGGGAAATAAAAGTGCTGAAAACATTTTGGCTCACTATTTAAAAAGATAGAGAACAAGCTATAGGATGAAACATTCCTGAGTTATGGCGCAGGTACAGCCGACTAGCCAACACTACCATCTTTTTTCTTTTTTTTTTACAAATAGATACTTGGAGTCAAATATCCATATAATATAGAACAAAAATAATATTGCGATGTGCAACTATTGATTTCCACCCCATTACTATCCACCAGAGAGAATAATGTATGCTTCCCTGTGCCACACTGCTCATTTCACAGTAGACAGACAGCAATTACAAACCAGCTGCAAACACAAGAGCCAACAAATATAGTAGAACACAATTAAAAGAAAGGGATGCTAAAATGCAAGGACTATTTCATTACAGCAATGGGAGATAAAGTATCTTGTCATTACATAGGCCTAAGTAAGTTACAAAGAGGCTTTAGTTTCTGCCCAGAGAAACTGTTCTGGCCTGATGTTCAAATGGTATCTGGTTTCTCTCCCTGCAGACAGGGAGACTGTCAGGACCAGACCGTTATGGCCTGGTCAGAAAATACTATTATGTAATTTGGGGTTGTGACTCATTGCTGAAATCACTAGGTGGTGACATTTTAGTCTCAGTGCAAAACAACCTGGTTGAAAGTCTTGATGCAATACTCAGCAGCAGAGCAGACCATAGCATTCTCATTATCTCATATCTACTTCGAAAGCATTAGGCTAGAAATTGAGCCATCCATGACACAGTAACCTTATATTTGCATTCAAAGACATACTAGGCCTATATTCTCTTACATAAAACTGAAAAAAGTTAGTAAAGTCAGCACAAGATGCAAAGCAAGCATATAAGTTGCATGTTGGCTTATAAACGTTTCTTACCTATGCACACGTCTAATTTGCCCTTGATGGCAGCCTCGTGGAGCGGTGTGTAGTTCCAGCTGTCCCGGGCGTTTGGGTCAGCACCCTGACATAGGAGCAGGCTGACCACCTCAGCGTGGCCAAAGGAGCAGGCATTATGCAGAGGGATCAAACCTCCATCATCACGGGCGTGAACATTGGCGCCTGTCTCAAGGAGGTGCTCTACAACATCTTTCCTCCCAAATCCTACAAAGTAAAGGAAACGGTAGAAAGATTATCAGGTGTGCTGGGCCAGTCCCATGCATAAACAGTCACTTAGATGGCCCCCTGACCAAAACATAACAATATTTTTATACATATACAGTACCAGTCAAAAGTTTGGAAACACCTACTCAATCAAGTTTTTTTTCTATTTTTTTCAATTTTCTACAATGTAGAAAAATAGTGAAGACATGTAGTACTACAGGACTGCATATGTGTTATTTCATAGTTTTGATGTCTTCGCTATAATTCTACAACATAGAAAGCAGTAAAAAATAAAGAAAAACCCTGGAATGAGTAGGTGTGTCCAAACTTTTGTATTCAGACTTTTTGCTATGAGACTTGAAATTGAGCTCAGGTTGATCCTGTTTCCATTGATCATCTTTGAGATGTTTCTACAACTTGATTGGAGTCCACTTGTGGTAAATTCAATTGACTGGACATGATTTGGAAAGGCACACACCTGTCTATATAAGGTCCCACAGTTGACAGTGCATGCCATAGCAAAAACCAAGCCATAAGGTCGAAGGAATCGTCCGTAGAGCTCCGAGACAAGATTGTGTCGAGGCACAGATCTGGGGAAGTGTACCAAAAAATGTCTGCAGCATTGAAGGTCAAGAACACAGTGGCCTCCATCATTCTTAAATGAAAGAAGTTTGGAACCACCAAAACTCTTCCTAGAGCTGGCAACCCAGCCAAACTGAGAAATCGTGGGGGGGAAGGGCCTTGGTCAGGGAGGTGACCAAGAACCCGATGGTCACTCTGACAGAGCTCCTCTGTGTGGTCTGTAGCCCTCCACCAATCTGACCTTTATGGTAGAGTGGCCAGACGGAAGCCACTCCTCAGTAAAAGGCACATGACAGCCTGCCTGGATTTTTCCAAGAGGCACCTAAAGACTCTCAGACCATGAGAAACAAAATTCTCTGGGCTGATAACAAAATGGAACTCTTTGGCCTGAATGTCAAGCGTCACGTCTGGAGGAAACCTGGCACCATCCCTACGGTGAAGCATGGAGGTGGCAGCATCATGCTGAGGGGATTTTATTAGCGGCAGGGACTGTGAGACAAGTCAGGATCAAGGCAGAGATGAACAGAGCAAAGTACAGAGAGATCCTTAATGAAAACCTGCTCCAGAGTGCTCAGGACCTCAGACTGGGGCAAAGGTTCACCTTCCAACAGGACAACAACCCTAAGCACACAGCCAAGACAATGCAGGAGTGGCTTCTCGACAAGTCTCTGAATGTCCTTGAGAGCCCGGACTTGAACCACGATCGAACAGCTTCCTGAAAATAGAATGGAGAAACTCCCCAAAAACAGGTGTGCCAAGCTTGTAGCATCATACCCAAGAAGACGCGATGCTGTAATTGCTGCCCAAGGTGCTTCAACATAGCACTGCGTAAAGGGTCTGAATACTTATGTAAATGTAATATCGCCAGTTATTTATACATTAGCAAAAATGTCTAAAAAACTGTTTTTGCTTTGTCATTATGGGATATAGTGTGTAGATTAATCATTTTTAGAATAAGATGTGGAAAAAGTCAAGGGGTCTGAATACTTTTCAAAGGAACTGTGTGTGTGTGTGTATGTGTGTGTGTATATATATTTTAGGAACTCAGTCATGGTCTCAACTTACTATTGTGATTAACACTAGCAATGATTGCACACCAGTGCATTTCTAAAGTTGGTAGTCCATCAGCAGTTTCTCTTGTTATGTCAAGCAATCACTCAATTAGCCATGTCATCTAAACATTTTTAGATTAGATTGGTAGTCTAGCCATCAAACTTGTAATAATCATGGCTAGTGTTGCAAAGGGTCGGAAACTTTCGGGAAATTTTCCAAGGGAAGTTAAGGCCTGGAATTTGGGGAATTTTGCTTCAATTCTTCAAAAAAGTTAGCTATTAACAGTGAACCATTTTTGTGGGATACACATAAGGCAATTCTAGGTCTTGTGGCGTAATTTTGGTTAAACTATCCCCAATTCAATGGAATTGCAACCATCTGCATGCACAGTGCATTCAACCATCACATGTACAGCTGATAATCAAGATCTTGGGCACTAATGAGATGCTATTGAGCCCACACTACTACATTGTCTGAGCCAAGGACTAAATGATTTCCGGTAAATTTTGATTACAACACTGGGTGGGGTGAATATATTTTATTTGATATACATTATTTATTGTTAACAAGTAAATAGTAGCCTACAGCAAAGTGTGTTTAAATCATATCTAACTTATTAAAAATTTCTGCAAGTTCGTTTTTGCTACCATGTGGGTTTTAGCTCGCTTGAGCCTGCTAACTGAGGAGTGTTAATTCACCTGTTTCCATACATGTTTAAATTTAAAACATGTATTTTACAAAGGAGTTGTTTAATCTAACTGCTTAACTATTTATCTGAACATGCAATTGTATTTGTTTTTTTTTTACTAATTTGTTTTTCTTATCTTTACAGGAATATGCCATGGGCACTATCTGATGTGTGGAGACATTTCACTGCAGCTAATGTAGAAGGAAAATGTGTACATTTGCAAATACTATGCCAAATCATATGTGAAGAATGCAACAAAGATGCAGAATCATCTGGCCAAGTGCATAAAGTTCCCTCAGCATTCACAACAAGCAACCTCTAACAAAAGTCCCTCTACTTCTATTCGAGGTCAAAATGATGAATCAGACACCTTATTGATAGCAACAGCTCATGGTCCTCCTGGAATCAGAAGTTTTTGTTGACTCAATAGAGGAACGTAGTCAGAAATGCTGATGAATGTCTTGCTCGAGTTGTGTATGCAACTGGTTCATCTCTGATGCTCACAGGAAATGTGTATTGGAAGAGATGTCTGAATTGTCTTCGCCCAGCATACACCCCTCCAACCAGACATGCTTTATCTACTCATTTGCTGGATGCAGATTTCAAGTAAAGGTCAAGCAAATCATAGAGAAAGCAGACTGTATTGCAATTATCTCTGATGGGTGGTCAAATGTTCATGGGTAAGGAATAATGAATTACATCTCCTCCCCTCAACCAGTATTCTACAAGAGCACAGACAAGGGACAACAGACACACCGGTCTCTACATTGCAGATGAGCTGAAAGCAGTCATCAATGACCTTGGATCACAGAAGGTATTTGCACTGGTGACAGACAATGCTGCGAACATGAAGGCTGCTTGGTCTAAAGTGGAGGAGTCCTACCCTCACATCACAACCATTGGCTGTGCTGCTCATGCATTGAATCTGCTCCTCAAGGACATCATGGCACTGAAAACAATGGATACACTCTACAATAGAGCCAAAGAAATGGTTAGGTATGTGAAGGGTCATCAAGTTATAGCAGCAATCTACCTAACCAAGCAAAGTGAGAAGAATAAGAGCACCACATTGAAGCTGCCCAGCAACACCCATTGGGGTGGTGTTGTCATCATGTTTGACAGTCTCCTGAAAGGGAAAGAGTCTCTCCAAGAAATGGCCATATCACAGTCTGCTGATATGGACAGCCCCATCAAGAGGATCCTCCTGGATGATGTATTTTGGGAGAGAGTGGTAAGCAGCCTGAAACCTATAGCAGTAGCCATTGCACGGATTGAGGGCGACAATGCCATCCTGTCTGATGTTCAGACTCTGCTTGCAGATGTAAGAGAAGAAATCCGTACTGCCCTGCCCACTTCACTGTTGCTCCAAGCAGAGGAAACTACAGTCCTGAAAAACGTCAAAAAGCATGAAGACTTCTGCCTGAAGCCCATACACGCCACAGTGTACATGTTGGAAGTATGCTAGCAAGAGCACCCTGTCTGGTGCAGAGATCAACAAGGCCTATGGTGTCATCACTACCGTGTCTCGCCACCTTGGCCTGGATGAGGGCAAGGTTCTTGGCAGTCTGGCAAAGTACACTTCCAAGCAAGGGCTTTGGGATGGAGATATGTTGGCACGACTGCTATATTGCATCAGCCACCTGGTGGAAGGGACTTTGTGGATCTGAGGCTCTTTCCCCTGTTGTCTCAATCATCCTCCAAATCCCACCAACATCAGCCGCCTCAGAGCACAACTGGTCCTTGTTTGGAACACACACACCAAAGCACGCAATAGGCTGACCAATAAAAGGGTTGAAAAATTGGTGGCCTGACAACGAGCCATCCTCAACAGGGTTGGAAAGAAGAGGTCCAGGGAGAAGACATGGAAGCCTGAGCGGAAGACAACCAAAGCTTTAGTTTCTAGACTATCTTTTTACAGATGCATGTTGAAAACATTTTTGGGAGATGCAATGGATCATTGGGGATCATTCAATATTCCCTTTATTTTGTTAAGTGAAATCATCCCATGTGAAGAGTCAACTCATTTAATTAAAATTCAATTCATAACTAAATTGTTTTTATTTCTATTGGAAAGACGTAATAATTTGCAATTATGTCTACTTATAAGGTAAAAGGTTTATGTTCGTCTCCATATGATATGGTAAATATATCCAATGCAAAAAACACCTACATTTAAAATGGTATTAATTTGCATATATTTCTGTTAATTCCCATATATTCCCACGGAAAGTTTCCACCTCTGAAAATTCCCCAAAATGTGCAACTCTATCATGGCGGAATACTGACTGGGGACGCAGGCCATGTGCCCAGTGGCCCTGCCCTCCAGGGGGCCCACATTGATTGTGTTAGACATTCTCACACAGATATCACATTAAGATGGCAAAGGTCATTAAAATGTAAACAATTGCAGGAAATGTGCTTAACTGAAACAAAACAACAACAAATATATAGAGGTGAGAGCCCCCCCCCCCCCCCCCCCCCCAACTAAATCTCGCTTAGGGGCCCCAAAAGGCTAGAGGTGGCCCTGAAGGTGCGTTTATCATCCATAGGACAACCTGCCACGAATGTGTCACTAATACAGTGTAACACAACCTTCTATCATTGTTTAACATATTTCCTTTGTTTATTATGAGAAGACACAATGGTTGTGTGTGTCACATCTACTTCTGTATTTTTTGTTTAGCTGCCAAATTCCTTGTTTAATACAAGCATATCTTACCATGCCAACTTGCTAGTTAGTTATCTACAATTGTTTTTAGATGAATTCCAAATTACGCTGGCTGCCTGACTACTTGGCAGGGCAGGGCCTGTACTTTTTTATTGCAACTTGCTGACTACAACTTGCTGGCTAATAGCACCCCGTCCCCCTACCCGAATGGTGAGTCCATTTTTTAAAAACTAGTTGGCTAGGTCCTTTCGACAATCTAGCTAGCCTAACATTAGCTAACTATCCATCCAAGTTTGTAACCAACGTTTGTTAACTAGCTAACAAACCGAGTGGGTAAGATATCTATAAAAAGTTGGCCTAAAAAACTTGTTAGTTAGGTAGTTAGCTATTTACCGAAGTAGTTGGCTAGCTGCTAGTTAGCAAAACAAACCAGCTCGTCATAGTGAGCATAACATGACAATACGGGTCGCTAATACGCCGTCGTTAACGCTACCTGCAGCGAAGTGCAGCGGAGTGGATTTTCGACCAGCCATGTCCTTGGCATTCACGTTAACCGTATCCACCAGCCTCTTCACCCGCGATACATCCCCAGTGCGACACGCTTCAAACAACTCTCTGAAAGCCCCGCTTGTCCCGCAGTCGCCGCCCGCGGGGCTAGTGCTATCCGAGTCAGGACTGGGGCCAGCGCTGATGCCACCCCCGGTGGTACGAACGTTAGAGGAGCTGGTGCTACTGCTCAGGGCCGGGGCGGGGATATCAGGGGAGGCCGGAGTTAACTCCTGGTCACCGGCGCTGTCTAGTTCAGCACCCGCTGGAGCCAAAATTACTCCACCACCGGGAACTGTAGGAGATCCCGGAGGAGTGAGGGAAAGATAAGTACTGCGAGATGGCGAGGATATGCTCTGTTGTTGTTGTTGCTGCTGAGAAGAGCGACGAGGCACCGCCATTTTTACAACAGTCCCACTGGGAACAAGAAATATATTGGCTAAACTTCCTGGAAGTGGAAACGGTAACTTCCGGTTTCGATTGTCAGCAGTGAAAATCGCCCCTAAAAATATTTTTATAACTGGCTTTCAAAACAGTTTGTTTTAATAATTTTTTACTGTTGTAATCCCACATTTCTGATGAAGGATCTTGTTATTTATAACCGTTTGTTGTTGCTCTTACAACCAGATAGACTAGCCAATTAACCAATACAATTCGATTTGAATAGACTCAGCAGGGAACCGGGGTGAGGATATATAGCTGCTATACTATATAATCAACATTTACATTTTTGCACCGTACGCAACCCCCAGAATAGCTTAAATCGTCTGTCATATGAGATAAGGAAAATTCATTAAACTTAACACAATTTTCCTCTAGTCTGTGAAATTCAGTTTGCACATACTGCACAATGACTAAGCATGATATTTCCCTATGCAGATCACATTTTTCACTTAATCTCAAGTAGCCTGAGTCACTGCTAGGCTGCCTGTTCTGATATTGACATGGACGTGAATATGAAGCCTATCCAACAGGCAATATCCGTTTCAGAAAAAAAGCTTTCTTGCAAGACTTGAATAGGAAATGTAATTTTCAATGAGCAGCTGAAATCACTGTCAGTCAGGTTGGCCTATATAGTTGTTCTGCCTTGCCATTCATAGCCATGCAAATTACATATGAAAAATGAAAGCTATTTGAAAACTATAGTCTATAGTTACAATGGTGAAAATTGACATTCTGCAACCATTCTGGTCCTGCCCATTTGAACGTAAGCCTATGCTTTTTTAATCTTGGAGTGTATAAGGAAAACTTATGGGAGACGTACTAATGACCTGGAGTGCTGGGAAACACATAGGGAAGAAAATATACCCAAAATCATCACAGATAAAGGACGAAATATTAACTGCCTATTCTATTACTGAACATCCAAATATAGAAAATGACTATGCACGGTGACACCCAGTGGAGAACTGAGGCAAAGACAGGAAAGTTCCTGAAGACACTGGAGCTCCAAGTGGAAGAATATAAAAGCTGTGAAACTCCCACTGCTTTGACAGAAACCAACACTGAACACACGGTACAATCTCAGAGCAAGGGGACTCAACATTAACATTGACTGAAGATGCTGTGCTTCCGAGTATTCCAGTCTTCCCTCAGCCCATTGATGGACTTCTACTGGCCTGTGTGCAGTCTTTGGCCAGAGGTCCAACCTCTTCTCTGCCAGCAGTATTTACTGCAGAGAAACATGCTGGAGATCAAGAGCAGTCTGGAGCTGATGGAGAAACATCAGCAGCACATATTTGAGGAGATGGACCATGTCCCAGCCTCTGTGGTCATCCAACCAGTCTCATACACGCTGGAGAAAGAGAGAGAGGGTTTTGCCCTGGCACTGGAGACTAAAGACTTCTCCCCAGAGGAGCTGTCTGTCAAGCAGGTGGGCAGGAAGCTGAGAGTCAGTGGGAAGACCGAGAAGAAGCAGGATGATGGGGAAGGCTCTTACTCTTACAGATGCCAGGAGTTCAGACAGGAATTTGATCTGCCTGATGGGGTGAATCCTGAGACTGTCACCTGCTCCCTGGATCATGATGGGAAGCTCCACATCGAGGCTCCAAAGAATCCATCATCTGCTGAGGAGGTGGCTGAGAGAGTGGTGCCGATCAACTGTAGCCTGGATGTGAAGATGCCACAATTCCTCAGCTAACAGACAGAGGGCAGCAACACAGAGGGCAGCACCTCAGGCACATAGGAGAAACAACAGAACAGTATTTCACATAAAGACTGATCATATTATTATGCTATTTTTTATTTGACTGGATGTTACATTTTCTAATCTATATTTTTATGGTTATGAAACTGTATGCATTTACATTTCATATCTTGTAACAATCAATCTGAGATGCTATTTAATTGAATCAATCAAATCTATACACTATTGCAGTCATTATCAACTCTTCAATTAATATCAACATAATGAGAATCGATAGAGGGGCTAAAGGCTGGCCTAAAGGCTTACATTGTCTTCTTTATAGATTTTCTTGTTTTTCATATGAATTATCTAAATGTCATGATATGTTTAGATAAAATGTGTAGTTTTGTTACCCAATAAAATGTTCAGTATACTTATAAGACAGTTGTTAAATTCATTTTTGTGAAATATACCATTTCAGTATGCTAGTTAGAGGGAAGTATATTTAACATTCAGGCATATATTTTTTTGTTTATATAGAAGCATATCATTATTAACATAAATAATCAGAAAAACAGTGTAAGTTCAGGACAATCTTACCAGACCTTCAATTGCAGTTACATGTTCAGGTCATGGGATAATTTCCTACTCGTCATCTTTTTGATATGCAGTGTTCACACTGCTCTTAACCTTTTACAGTGTTGTGAGAAATAGTTCAGATATGTCAGGATCTCTTCAGTGATATCATGACGACAACAACATGATTGGTGTAATCACTGCTACCACTCCACTCCTGTGACACTCAGATATTCTCTAGCACATTGGAACACTGTGAATATGACACTAACACAAACAGACACACACAGAACGATCCAGATCCTATTAAATCACTATTATAATTCCTAATTCTTTGCACATAACATACTGTACATACACATAACATGTTTGTGCACATTTTGTTTAACTAAATTACTCTTCATGAAATCAAACTCTGTCTTTTGATCCACTATTTGATTTTCAAGGCATCTATTGAAATGGCAAGTTTACCAGGCCAGAGCATACCCATCATACCCACTCAGGGACATGATTTAAATGGAAAAATATTAATTACCCAAATGCAACATACTGAAATACTGGTTTGTATAACAAAATGACATCAAACAAGGCAAAACATTGTACAAAAAAAACTAACATTTATTGAATGTGCATAAACATTGGCTTTACATTCCATGCCATTGAGAATTATTGACGTTGCATTTATCAAATTTGACAAAAGAGCAATTTACCCGAGATAATTCACTGATGTCTGTACTATCTGGTATTTGGGAGTTGTATATTGGGAGTTGGAGTTGTATATTGGGAGTTTGGGAGTTGTATATTATTGTCCAGCCCTAAAGCTAATGGTATTAGTTATATCATGATACAGAGTCATCATAATCAGTCCTTCTTGGGCTCTGCCTCTACAGCAGTGCTCTCAGCTGCAGCGCCGGGTGAGGTTATGGCAGGTAAGCAAGTGATAGGAACCACTCTCTCATTGCCTTCTGTCACAGCAACCACTTTTGGAGCCTGGATCTGTAGCTGTCCATCGTTCAAAGAGCAGGTGACTGTCTCAGGATTCACACCTTCAGGCAGATCAAACTCCTGTTTAAACTCCTGGCATCTGTAAGAGTAGGAGCCCTTTCCATCATCCTGCTTCTTCTCTGTCTTTCCACTGACTCTCAGCTTCCTGCCCACCTGCTTGACAGACAGCTCCTCTGGGGAGAAGTCTTTGGTGTCCAGTGTCAGTGCAAAACGGTTGTTTTCTTTTCCCATCTGGAAAGAGATGGGCTTGAAGTCAGTTGAAGATAATGGGCCTTCAATGTCTTCAAAAATCTTTTGGTGCAGTCGTTGCATATATTCCATATTGTGCCTCATCTCCTGCATATTTCGCATAATTTCCTGCTCCATCTGGAAGAAGAGAGGCCGTGTCTCTGGCCAGAGACTGCGAACGGGCCAGTGGAAGTCCATGAAGGGGCTCATTGGGCTCATTGGATTGAGGGAAGGCTGCATCATGCTGGGGCAAAGCATCTTCAAATCAACTCTGTCTGTGTCGTTTCTGTTGGTCTCTGTTGGTCTCGTCTCTGAGTGTGTTTCTGAGAGCTTATGTCCGGAGCAGACTAGGGCTCACAGCTTTTATCCTGTCCAGTGGAAAGTTCCAGTAGCATTCCATTTGACTGCTACATTAGAGTGTTATGACTACGCAACTTCTGTCATACTCCAAAACAAGCCCCTGGTAATACTGCAGTCTGACTGCCAAATGCCTCTGGGATATATCTTTGCTCTATTTACAGAGTGACCACAGAAGCAGGTCGGAGTCGCAGGGGCACATAACGTCCTACAAAGTTAGAAAGGAATCTACAACAGCTGCTTTGTCATGCTGCCATTTTCTGTTCCTGAATAACCTTTTCCCCTGACAACAAATCCAAAGTATTCCTGATATCACTGTGCTTATGAAGATAACAGATATAATATATGGTTCTGCCTTGAGTGATACAGACATAGAATGAATTACAAGTGCACTTCAGCAATCTGTTCCCCTTATTGATATGACTTGCAGTAAATATATTAATATAGCTTTAGTCAGTATTTAACTTCCCTCAACACTCTTGTCGGATGTGACCCTGAAATTGACACCCCCACTGACGACATTGCTTCCTTACTCTGTCTCTAAATATAGCTATGTGGTTGTTGAGAGAGAAGATCACACAACCAAAAGATTATTCATAGTGTGTATTGAGTAGCATAATTAGTCACCATCTGTAATGCAATAATATGCTTGATTTGACTGTACAAGAATTCTTAAGAATCTATTTGTGGGATTTGTTCAGCAACTTCTCCAAGTTAATTAACTGTTTAAAGGGGCACTTGATCTGGACACAGACTATTGCCATGGCCAATCAATTTTAAGGAACATATGGGAAGCTGTCATAAGAGAAAAACGTGTTACTGTATTCCTAAACCATGGCATCAGATTAAATCCACTGAGCTTTTGGAGGAGACGCTAGAGGGCTGAATATAAATCAGGACTATGACACAACATATTTGGGTTTTCGCAGACCTTTGTCAGGGTTACAGTGGGTCCTTTTCAACGACTTGCCAAAGACTGGGACTGAAATATTGTATGTGAAATAAGCTCAAACAACTGTTATAAGTACTGTTTGTGCTTTTTATTGGTACACAAAAATACATTTAGTTTACATTTTATTGGGTAACAAAACAACACATATGAACACAAAATTCCAGAGATAATGTTATAAAAAAACATGACAAATTCAAAGATGAGATTTGAAGTGAAAATAAGTTCAGTCTTTAGGCTATCAACTTTTTGCCAAGATATTGATTCCTCTGAGTGTCTGTGTTGCTGCCCTCTGTCTGTTAGCTGAGGAATTGTGGCATCTTCACATCCAGGCTACAGTTGATGGGCACCACTTTCTCAGCCACCTCCTCCTCAGCAGATGTTGGATTCTTTGGAGCCTCGATGTGGAGCTTCCCATCATGATCCAGGGAGCAGGTGACAGTCTCAGGATTCACCCCATCAGGCAGATCAAATTCCTGTCTGAACTCCTGGCATCTGTAAGAGTAAGAGCCTTCCCCATCATCCTGCTTCTTCTCGGTCTTCCCACTGACTCTCAGCTTCCTGCCCACCTGCTTGACAGACAGCTCCTCTGGGGAGAAGTCTTTAGTCTCCAGTGCCAGGGCAAAACCCTCTCTCTCTTTCTCCAGCGTGTATGAGACTGGTTGGATGACCACAGAGGCTGGGACATGGTCCATCTCCTCAAATATGTGCTGCTGATGTTTCTCCATCAGCTCCAGACTGCTCTTGATCTCCAGCATGTTTCTCTGCAGTAAATACTGCTGGCAGAGAAGAGGTTGGACCTCTGGCCAAAGACTGCACACAGGCCAGTAGAAGTCCATCAATGGGCTGAGGGAAGACTGGAATACTCGGAAGCACAGCATCTTCAGTCAATGTTAATGTTGAGTCTCCTTGCTCTGAGATTGTACCGTGTTCAGTGTTGGTTGTGTTGGTTTTTGTCTCAGCAGTGGGAGTTTCACATTTTTTATATTCTGCTACATTGTCTTCAGGAACTTTCCTGTCTTTGCCACAAGAACAAGCTGGATGCTTTCCACATTCCTCAGGTATTAGTGCTCTTACCTTCTCACAGATGATTGCTTCAGCCAAATATGATTGTTACTTGTGACATGAATTGTAAATTAAAATGTGTTTTGAATCCTATTCATTTTTACATTTGCAGTATTTATGGAGCGTATACAGGCTATTCTTCTTCAGTGTCTTGAAATAGATGAGCAGAACCAAACCGAAGTGGAAGTACGATCATAAGCTAAGTTATAAAGATAATTGCCATCACATGTCAGGAGTTGTTGTCACAGGTCAAAATTTAGATTAATTCATTCAAAAATTCCAGGGAGAAATCTAATTTTAGAACATTTTTGGGAGATTGTACAGCATTATAAAATTGGTCATGTGTAGATGTTGGTGTTATTATAATATTGTTGAAAACGTAATTAATGTTTGTTTGACAATATATTTGCCATGCATTTTCTTTTAATTACTCAAAAGAATCTTTTCAGAATTGTGTGAAAACAATTCCCTCACATGCAATTATCGAAAAACACAACAAATGCTCAAAAAAGCCTACATTGCAAACCCTGACAAGTCCACATCATTTGTTTTCAGAAGTCAGGTTTACAAACATG
Organism: Salvelinus namaycush; assembly: GCF_016432855.1. Classification (NCBI taxonomy): domain Eukaryota; kingdom Metazoa; phylum Chordata; class Actinopteri; order Salmoniformes; family Salmonidae; genus Salvelinus; species Salvelinus namaycush. The sequence continues at coordinate 13,613,582 of NC_052309.1, read as the reverse complement.
TAATGAACATCTTAGAAAACAAATCATTTTAGTAGAGCTTTAGAAAATTGAATTTATTGAAGCTGATTATTGAAAAATATCATGCCAGTGAGCTATTGGAATGTTAGCTTTATGTTGATATTGTGCAAACCCACAGTTTCATCGACTGTCCGGGTGGCTGGTCTCAGATGATCCCGCAGGTGAAGAAGTCAGATGTGGAAGTCCGGCGCTTGTGTGGTTACACTTGGTCTGCGGTTGTGAGGCCAAATTCTCTAAAATGACGTTGGAGGTGGCTCATGGAAGATAAATGGACATTATGTGCATTGTGTTACACATTTTAAAGAGGCCTTTTTTTGTCCCCAGCACAAAGTGCACCTGATATGCCACACCTGTCAGATGGATGGATTATCTTGGTAAAGGAGAAATGCTCACTAACAGGGATGTAAACAAATTTGTGCACAACATTTTAGAGAAATAACTTTCTGTGCGTATGGAACATTTCTGGGAACTTTTATTTCAGCTCATGAAACATGGGACCAACACTTTACACGTTGCGTTAATATTTTTGTTCAGTATATTAGCTAAATTAAAACTAAAATGTGTTGATTTTTGTTTGTTGTTATACAGTAATAATTCCCCTCCCACCTCCACCAAACTCAGACCCATCTGCAGAACCTAATTACAGGAGTTGCTACAGATGGAACTATGGAGAGGAGTTCAGAAGTTACCTGTTTCTCCATCAATCTGTTCTCTGTGAACCAGGTACAGGGAGAGATACACGTGGCCAAACAGAGGCAACACCACAGCCTTTCTCTACAGTTGAGTTCAGGCCTTGATGAGACAGAGCTTACTGTTCAAGATGGTAAGTATGCATGAAATAAACTAGAACAAGCTAATATGTCAAATTACTTTAGATTGTGTACATTGTTAGATATTACTGCACTGTTTGAGCTAGAAACACAAGCATTTTGCTACACCCACAATAACATCTGCTAAACACGTGTATGTGACAAATACAATTTTATTTGATGATTTGACTAGCTTTCCATAAGAGATCAATAAGACATATTGAACATAAGTAAATCATGATGCTCTCTTCATTTTTGAGTAAAATGACTAATTACCTTTTTTTCCCTAAAGACAAACATAAACAATGTATTGTCCTCTCTCTGGTCTATGAGAAGTCCATGTATGTGTACAAGAGTTTCCCATATGTCAATTTTACTACTCTCTGTGTGGTCGCTGAACCTGCTGTGCTGACAGGTCTGGAAGATTTACTTCCCCGTTGTGTGCAACCTGTCTGTGTCCCCTCGACTCTATAGCTATGGAGTTCTGCTAGACAGTATGGACCCAGACGGTGTTTTCTATACAGTACAGAGGGACTAGCCTCCATAGCTCTCTGCCTCCCTCCTGGTGCACAGAATCAGATAGTGGTACTAAAACATGAGTAGCCTTGTGTCGCAGTCCACTGCCAGAGTATACTGAAGGCCTTCCTCAGATAAAGGCTGACATTGTTAATTATGGTTCCTTTACTTACACATTTACAAAAGGCCCAGTACAAATTAAACTGACTCAGAGCAGATGACTCAGGACAATGAATGAGACAGAAAACTGTGACTTTATCTTGTATTTGAATTAACTGTCTGTTGTGGGTTCTCTCCAGGACAGGTGATGGGGTCTGTGTTTTCAAATTCAGTCACCAGGGAAACAGATTTTTGGGTGGGCACCCAGTCTTTCCTCATAACCGTTGGCTGCCTGAGCCCGTTCAGAACACACAGTGAGAAGGGAAGATAACGGTTCAGACAGCTGAGAAGGGAAGATAACGGTTCAGACAGCTGAGAAGGGAAGATAACGGTTCAGACAGCTGAGAAGGGAAGATAACGGTTCAGACAGCTGAGAAGGGAAGATAACGGTTCAGACAGCTGAGAAGGGAAGATAACGGTTCAGACAGCTGAGAAGGAAAGATAGACTGCTGTCTGGTTGCTGGGTTGTGTTTGACCAGAGAACAGAGGACTCCTCTGCCCTGCAGTACTTCCAGGTAGCTTTACTGTACCAATCAACCAGGCCCTCAGAGAGACATACTGGTGGTGTACTAGGTTGTGACTAAACTCCTTCCTCCTTTACAATGTAGTTTTACGGCTGTCTATCACAACAGAATATGCTGCAGGATTATTTGAGGACAGCCACATCAGAAGGCCATTCTGCTAAACGAGACTTACCTTGTCGTCAGAGTAACCAGAACCTGATTGTCTGTTACTGCATGTAGATGAAAGGTCTGGCTCCTTCTTGTATCCAGATAGTACTTGATGTTTCTTCATCATCCAGGCTGGAGCAAAGAGGGTGTATGCTGTGGAGGTCAGCCCTGTTGCCAAATTTGCAGAGGTACTAAAGGGGTCTGTTTTTCTACATCTGATTATGTTCCTATCAACCATCCAGGAAATGTGAAAGGAAATTATAAATGTGCATCCTTTTGCACTTCAGCATGCACCATTTTCAATCTTTAACACCAGAACTCTTAATAATTCCTCAAAGGGTGTGTACTGTATGATGAATAGGTGTTAACTTCAATAACGTCATTGGTCTGTTGTGATAAATGAACGCTCTATGCTGCTTTGAAATCTGACTGATGTTTTTGCTGTTTCAGCAGCTTTAAAAACCTAGAAAGAGAAAAGAAAATCTTAGAGCTTTGACCAGTGAATAAAAGTAATTTGTATTGCTTGGCCCAATAAGTCCCGGGTAAAGATGATGAATCACTTATCACAGTCCTAATCACCTGTGTCATCAACGCATCTTGCTCAAACCTCAAACCTGTCTACATGGAGACAAGAACAAACCCTTGATAAAAATCGCACAGCCCTGGAAACACTATCTCAGAGAGTCACACCTCCAGAACAGAACAGCCCCTATAAAACAGACCTCCTGCTTCGCACACAGCATGAGCATGAAATTCTGAGGGTATAATGACTTGAGGCTACTCTTGGCCCAGAAACCATCTTGGGGTGAAGGGAACATATTTTCATGAATGGCCTCTAGCTTAGCAGCCAGGCAGAGTTCACACTATTATATTTCTGCTGCTTTACTGGTGTTTCTAGACTGCAACCAGATGTATCCCTTCCACAGGAGGTTGGTGGCACATTAATTGGGGAGAATGGGCTCGTGGTAATGACTGGTATCAAATACATCAAACATGGTTTCCAGGTGTTTGATGCCATTCCATTTGCGCCGTTCCGGCCATTATTATGAGCCATCCTCCCCTCAGCAGCCTCCTGTGGTCCCTTATTATTTATTTTCTTCCACATTGCAGCTTATCAGCCAATAGAAGAACCCTATACTCAGTTGACAAACGCTATACAAAAGAATTGCTGACCTCCATAATGTATTCCTGTTGGGGTGGTTGCATGGTCTCTCTGAGCAGGCTGAATCCCTATCATACTGTCGGCCTAAGCTGCGGTCTATATAAATAGTTTGAACCTGGGACCACCCCTGTGGACGCTTGGCCAGCGTCAGAATGCATGTGCATGGGACACAGCCTCACAGGAACACTCCACAGGCCAAAGTCTGGAAAAACAGGAAGGATGCTCTGCCACTCTCTGGGATGACGAACTACACCGAGAGAACCAACCAATGTCTTATAGCAGGAGCGCAACTTTGATTTTATTATTTAAAAAATGGTCAGATAAACACTCCAAACAGTTTCACCCGACCGCTCAGAGGCGTCCGAATGGTCCTAATGCACACCGTTGCCTAGTCTGCGTCACATTCCAATTATAAGACTGCGGGGGGGGGGGGGGGGGGGGGGTTTTGGGAACCATATTTAGGTAGCCTGTTTTCTATTGTGTTTTGTGGGTGGTTGTCTTCCGTGTCTGTATGTTCCACACGGAACTGTTTCAGTTTTCATTTTGTTTCACTTTGTATTCTGTCGTATTCATTCTCATTAAAATACATTATGGATACGTACCACGCTGCGCATTGGTTCTCCGATCCTTGTTACTCTTCATCCTCAGAGGAGGAAGAGGAAAGCCGTTACAGAGGGGGGACCATATTTAGGTAGCCTGTTTTCTATTGTGTTTTGTGGGTGGTTGTCTTCCGTGTCTGTATGTTCCACACGGAACTGTTTCAGTTTTCATTTTGTTTCACTTTGTATTCTGTCGTATTCATTCTCATTAAAATACATTATGGATACGTACCACGCTGCGCATTGGTTCTCCGATCCTTGTTACTCTTCATCCTCAGAGGAGGAAGAGGAAAGCCGTTACAGAGGGGGGACATGTCCCCTGTGAAAGTTACACCCCTGATTTATACACAGATGACTGAAAGCAGGCTCTGTTTTGGCTCTCCCTAAAACATTCTAAAAAATATTTTCTGAAAATAGAAACGCATTTAATGTCTATTTATTTTTGTCACATGTATTATATTACAGATCTCTTAATGCATACTTAAATACATGTTATTTTGTCCATTAAAATACTGTAGAATTCCACTCATTCCTATGGAGGACTGCGTCTTCTGAGGAGTGCCAATACGGCCGACCGGTGGCTTCAAAGCCTCTCATTGGTCAATACATAGCATCAGCAATACATGGTTTTATATATATATATATATAACAAAAAAAATGGAACCAACCAGTGTGGACAATGCCTTATTGACACACTATTAAGATAGGCTCCCTCACACTCTCAGTCAGAGGATATTGCCTGGCCAGCTTTACCTGGTTTAAGTATATTACACTCTATGCTTCAGTCTCTCACTAATCTAAAGACCCAGCAGTCTGTCCCACTCACTCAGTGTGTGTGGAGCAGCTGCCCAGCAGCTCTTGCATCAATAAAGCAACTCACTGTTTACACAGCAGACAAGTGTACTGTACCAGAGAACTTTGAGGGAGAGTTTGCATGCATGAGGGTTTACCAAAACATAATTTGTCAACAGCGGATTATTCTCTCTACCTTTAGCCAGCAGATTAATGTCTTTATCAAAGCCTCAGGAGTGCAATGGATCTTTAGTAACACAGAAATCCATCTGACGCATTTAATTTGACCTTAGGTTTTCTGATTCCCCTTCAGATGCTGGTCAAGAGCAATTGTCTCTCAGATAGGATCATAGTCCTGGCTGGGAAGATTGAGGAGCTGTTGTGCCCTGAGCAGGTGGATGTGATCATCTCAGAGCCTATTGTCACATGCTGCTGAACGAGAGGATGCTGGAGAGCTACCTTCACTCCAGGAAGTGGCTCAAACCCATGGGTCAGTTCAGTCAGAGAGGAAGAGGTAAAGCAAGAGGTTTTACTCCACCCAAAACCTGTCCATGAAAACATGCCCACGAGATGAGGAATTTTTTATGGAGGTCAATGAGTGTCGGATTTGGTCAAAAAAAATGAATTGCTCATTTGCTACGTGGGACTTATTTGATCGAATAGAAGTTTCATAATGGTTAGGTTTTTACAAATGCATTGATATAAGTGGACTCACGTGGCATTGCTACAACTTTTTAAAAAAACGTTATATCCGAGTTGTGCCTGTTGTCATAGAGATAGAGGACTTTTCCTGGATATAACCCATTTTAGCATGGACAATGCCAGTGAGGGATTCCACCATACAGATACAAATATGAGTCATCTATCTCTATGGCCAGTTGTTCACATGTGTATCTGCCCTCTCATTGGCTAGAATGGTCCCACCTGATCTCGCTTGCCTTCCATCTTTGAGAACATGTATTTCCATTGTTATAGTGGTCCCTCGACTATCTTGTCAATAGAATAGACAATATTTGGTTCAGTTCCAACATGGAAAGAGATGCCATTTCCCATGCTGCCATCAACCTGTGAATAGTTTTGTGAAAGTCTATCAAGGGGGCATTATTAGAACATCGCTGGTTTTGTTTTGCTGATGAAATGTCTCACTTCTTCTCTTTACCTGTTCAGGCATGTTACCAACCTATAGTGACATGCATCTGGCTCCCTTCACTGACGAGCAGCTCTACATCGAGCACCGTGGACACTCCAGCTTCTGGTGAGAGAAAAAAACACAACATATGAACATGTCATAAGCCATGGCAAAAAAAAAAAAGATTTACAGGTAATGCTCCAAAATGAAGGAAAAAAAGAAGTGGAGTAGCAGGAATTTAGCTTTAAAAATGCTAATTTCTCTCAGCTTCATGGCAAAATGTGTAGAAAAGCATGAGATTAGCTATAACATTGCACATTTTTCTCTGTCCCATGGCAAAATGTGTAGAACTGTAGGGAGTTAGATGTTTCCCCCAAAACTACGATATACCAATGTAATCAGCCACCCACAGCTCCAGGTCTACTGGAACTGGGCTGTGAACCCAGCCTAGCGGGTTTCCTGTCAATGTAAAATCACAGGGAGTCTTTTCAAATCAAATCAAACTTTGTCACATGCGCCAAATACAACATGTGTAGACCATACAGCTTACTTTTCTCTCTGCAGGATGACAGTGTGGCTGTACACTACTCCTAGTGAACCTCTGACTCACTGGTACCAGGTCCACTGTCTCTTCCAGACCCCTCTGTTTGGCAAGGTGAGACAGACTCTGTCCGGAACTGTCCAGTTCATAGCCAACACGAGGTAAGCCGGAGAAGGACAGTGCCTGTACTATAGAAATGGAATGGGGGAAATTATACTGAGATTTTATATTGTTTGCTTTTCATTTCTACCAGGCAGAGGTAAGACATTCACATCACAGCAGTCGTTGATCAGTCAGGCTTCAAATCTGGCAACAGTTCAGAGCTAAAGAATCCTGCTGTTTGGATCCACAGTCATATCTTATTCTTCTCTCTGCATGGAGACTTCTGTAATGTTGCTCCATACATTTACACTTTGGCAGACACTCTTATCCAGAGCAACTTAAAGTAGTGGTTCCATACATTTTTGTCCATAGTAGAAGCTAATAATCTCTTCATATCCTTTCAACGAATACAGCCTTTGGTACAAGCAGGTATATGGTAGTATTGTTATTTCCTACTTGCCTAATGTGCTCTGTTGCCTGGACTACACCTCTGTCTGTCTGCCTGTTTAGAGTACCTGGTTGGCTGTTGGTGTAAGAGCCTCCAGACAATGCAATGTGGACAGACCCTACAGAGTGGACAGACCCTACAGAGTGGACAGACCCTACAGAGTGGACAGACCCTACAGAGTGGACAGACCCTACAGAGTGGACAGTGTGGACAGACCCTACAGAGTGGAGCCAGTGCCACTGTGGCAGGCGGGCAGGACACAAGCCCCGGGACTATAGGCTTGGTAAAGTACACCTGAAGTGCCCTGTAGGATCAGTAGTGTAGTCAAAGAAATATCCCCTTTTTAAGAAAGCACATAGTTCCATCCAACAGGAGTTTGACTTTGTTTCTTTGGTTAAAAATGTATTTTCCTTTCAAAGACATGCCTGAAGTGATCATCACCACTTCAGTCCAGTTCCAGGGGCCTTCACGTCCTTCACCACCATAAAACCACAGTTTAAAAAATGTCCATGAAAGAACTTTGAATGTACATTATAATATGTTTATATAATCATATCTATGAATAGCCAAAGCTATACATGTCATGCATTATAGAGTGTACAGGGACATCAAGTGGAAAGAAGGGGATCTGCAGTACCAATGTACTAAAGAGATAAATGTGTTTGTTAACCTGTAATACAAAACCAACAAACTTGTGTTATCCATAACAATAAGCTGTCATTACTTCTCTAATCAACTAAGATCTGGTTCCAGTTCGTTCCCTGGCTCGTTAGCTCTTACCTCGATTTGAAGGGACTGGATAGGGGAAAACAAAATGGTGAGTGACTTAGGCTATTCAGGGGATAGATGGAGCCATGACTACATCAAATCAAATGTTATTGGTCATATACACATAGTTAGCAGATGTTAATGCGAGTGTAGCGAAATGCTTGTGCTTCTAGTACCAACAGTGCAGTAATATCTAACAAGTAATCTAACAATTCCCCAACAACTACCTAATACACACAAATCTAAAGGGGTGAATGAGAGTATGTACATATAAGTATATGGATGAGCGATGGCCGAGCAGCGTAGGCAAGGTGCAGTAGATGGTATAAAATACAGTATATACATGTGATATGAGTAATGTAAGATATGTAAACATTATTAAAGTGGCATTGTTTAAAGTGACTAGTGATCCATTTATTAAAGTGTCCAGTGATTGGGTCTCAATGTAGGCAGCAGCCTCTCTGAGTTAGTGATGGCTGTTTAACAGTCTGATGGCCTTGACATAGAAGCTGTTTCTCAATCTCTCGGTCCCAGTTTTGTTTGGACCTGTACTGACCTCGCCTTCTGGATGATAGCGGTGTGAACAGGCAGTGGCTCGGGTGGTTGTTGTCCTTGATCTTTTTGGCCTTCCTGTGACATCGGGTGCTGTAGGTGTCCTGGAGGGAAGGTAGTGTGCCCCCGGTGATGCGTTTTGCAGACCGCACCACCCTCTGGAGAGGCTCGCGGTTGAAGGGCGGTGCAGTTTCCGTACCAGGCTGTGATACAACTCGACAGGATGCTCTTGATTGTTCCACCTTCTCCACTGCTATCCCTTCGATGTGGATAGGGGGGTGCTCCCTCTGCTGTTTCCTGAAGTAATTCGCCTATTCAGGGGATAGATAGAGCCATGACTACATTTACAGTACGTATCAGTTATTTCTCTAAACACAAATATATCATAAATGTTCTATGCTACAGGTCTGCAAAAGCCTTAGGGCCGTATACGTATTGTTGTAGTATTGTCCCAATCAAAAACTATCCCATGCATTTTATGGCAGTCAGGATGTTTTCTGATTGGAAGGCTCATGCCTTAAATCGTTATGTTCAGAACGCATGGGAAGGTAGGTAACTGTGTGTATTCTATCTGATGCGTAGGAAAATGTTCAAGTAATATTGTTGACATGTTTCTTTTGTCAGTGAAAAATGTATCGTTATTGCACATCATACCTTATCTGTTCAGTTCTCTCTGGCCTGCCAGGTGTGAAGGATGGTTTTGTTCTCTTTTTAACATAAATATATGCCTTATAGAAATAGGACATGTTAATCACAAAACATAGCGTGACTGCAGAAAAACTGTTGTTAATCTAGGGTGTCGACTGTGCTAACCAGAAGGTTGAGACAAGATGGAAAAATGCTGAATAACAAGAAAACAGGAACTGAGCAGTGTAGCCACCGACAACTCAGCTCAAACTTCACAACAAACACTTCCGGATATCTGGATCCTGTGTGCTGTGAGGCTGGGACCAGCCTGGGCACCACCGATAGGCTAGCAAGTTTAAACCACGCTAAGCCTCTCTAAAGGCCAACTCTAAAGTTGGAACTACATCTGTCACAGTATAAAAGAAGATGTCTGTACTATTTCAGTCAGTTCTCTGCTTTACCCTGCGTGGTGATACAGTGAACCCGTATATACGAAAATTGCATTTACCATTTATCGCTTATGTTAAATAAAAAATACTTAAAGTATATTCGGTAACTCTGAATCACATTTTATCCTGAAACCAGATTCGATTGACGCAACCCTTTACACAGGGTTGGTAGCAAGTCAGCTGAATGCTAGCTAGCTACGTACTGCTTCTGTATTTAACTGGAAAACACAGCACATGCAGTATACAAGCTGGAACTATGATTAGTACATAACGTAAGCTGCAACTACCTACTGATCATGCGGTTTGTCTCCCTTTTAATAGTCAGTTCTTGAGAATGGAACCTAAAAATAAACTTGTTTCCCCTAAAGATGGCAAGAAGCTCATACAGAACGGAAAAGGTAATTCATTGTTTTTGTGTGTGGTAACGTTAGTGGTAGAAGTAGTGATACTATTAACGTTCAGTATTGGTTTAATGATGCCCTGGATTAAACAATTTCTAGGCCTAACTGACTAGCTACAAATTCTGTTCAGAAGGTACAAGTAAACCTGGGACCAAACCAACAGGAAAAAGGCAAGACGTTTGAGAAGACTATAGGAAATGGGACTCCACAGAAATTCCTGAACAAAAAAACCCACAGATGGAAAGGTCAGACCCAAAGTTAACCAAAAAGAGGAAGTTCACACCTGGGAAGGGCAATGAAGAGGAACGTATGAACTGTGTACAGTCTCCAATTATCAACGTTTTAATAGGCTAACTGTACTTCTTGTATTGACATGCTGAAGATTAATAGGATTTCTTGAAATAGGTCTATTTCTTAGATTCTGAGTTGCATGACTCTCATATACTGTATATGTATGAATGATCAGTGATCACACTAATGGTGGAATGCTTGTCTGTTTGCTCAGGTTCGAGACCAAGAAGCCCAAACGGGACGACTTCAAGCAGCAGAAGAACGAACTGAAACAGAACCGGCAGCAAACTGAGAAAAATTAGTTATCAAATAGTGAGCAGCGCCAAGCAGGTGTGGGAGATGGTCAGGAGGTAGGCTAAACCAGCTACTCTATACTGAACAAAAATATAAAAGGCAACATGTAAAGTGTTGTGCCCATGTTTCATGAGCAGGTGTAGCATATCAAGAAGCTGATTGAACAGCATGATCATTACATAGGTGCACGTTGTGCTGGGGACTAAAAGGGCACTAAAATGTGTAGTTCCATCACAACACGATGCCACGGGTGTCTCAAGTTGATGAAAGTGCACATTTTGGCATGCTGACTGCAACCAGAGCTGTTGCCAGAGAAGTTAATGTTCATTTCTCAACCATAAGCCACCTCCGTAGTTTTAGAGAATTTGGCCAACCAGCTTCACCACGTGTAACAATGCCAGCCCAAGACCTCCACATCCGGCTTCTTCACCTGCGGGATCGTCTGAGACCAGCCACCCGGACAGCTGATGAAACAGGAGTATTTGTCTGTAATAAAGCCCGTGTGTGGAAAAACTCATTCGGTTTGGCTGGGCCTGGCTCTCAGGTGTGTTGGCCCATGCCCACCCATAGATTAGGGCCCAATTCATTTATTTCAATTGACTTATTTCCCTATATGAACTGTAACAGAGACTGTTGCATGTAGGGTTTATATTTTTGTTCAGTATAGTTAGTGCCAGCAGTCTTTATTTTAATTTGGGGGGGGGGGGGGGGGGTTGCATATTTCCACCTGTACTTATTTATTATGTATCTCCATTTCAATACAGGAAAGATTGCGACAAAGAGAAGAGGATCAAACTCGAGAATCAGGAACTTGTTAAAGGAAAGATAGTGAATACAGTCTAACATTTACATTGCTGAAAGGCAGCATTCAAATCTATAACTTAGATTGACAATGTACAAATTGAGAGCATGGCACAATGGAGGATTTAAGAGGCCGTCTGCACTCTTTTAAGGTACTTACTACTGAATGTCTGTTCCAGGTGCGTAGGAGTCAATAAGAACACTGGAAAAGATGGAGACGTGCAAACTGTAAAAAAATGAATACATTCAAACTTAGGCTTGAATGCAAAAAAAACAATGTTTATTAAAACATCATGGTGCCCCCCAAAAAAATCAGTAGATAAATTGAAGGTGAAAACAAACATTTCAGCCTAAGGCCATCAGTTTGAATGTCGGCACGCACAGCTGGCTGCTATTTCAAGGATAATTGCATGTCACATGATCAAGCAAAAAAATGCATCCGAAAATCTATGAATCAGTGCCTAGTAGAATAGAATGCATGATCTAGATTATCTACAAAGAGAAATATAAATTATTTATTTTACATATACCATGTGAACATTACCTCAGAATAAATAACACAGGATCCAGTGCTAGAGGCGTCTCAGTGCTAGAGGCGTCACTACAGACCCTAGTTTGATTCCAGGCTGTATCACAACCGGCCGTGATTGGGAGTCCGATAGAGTGGCACACAATTGGCCCAGCGTCGTTAGGGTTTGGCCGGGGTAGGCCACCATTGTAAATAAGAATTTGTTCTTAACTGACTTGCCTAGTTAAAGGTTTAAAAAAAAAAAGTAGGGAGCTAGAGATACCACTAGATGGGGGGGTATCGAACACCAATAAGAGGCAATATACCACTTATAGAAAACGCTTCAAAAACAATTCTTCACTCATGCCTAATGGGTGGAGAGTTTTAAATAAAACATCCACCTGCATTCTGTCTGGAGAAGACTAAGTTCAAGATGACCACCCCTAAGTCAACGTTTTATCTGCTGTATAGCACATCTCTATTTTACATTCAAGCCTCCGTTTTGGATTTATTCATTTTTTTTCTTGACAGTGTGCAGTTCTCCATCTTTGACAATAGAGAATTTGCCATCCACTGAAATGATTGGATAGACAATGACTGTCAATACTTGAATACTATAAAACAGTTGAGCACAATACTTATTCAAATTAGTTTTCAGTACATGACATCCAAATGCTCAACTCAAGTTTGCTGATAAAGTGTACTGTTTTTTCTTCTTATTCAGATAGCATTTGCTCACGACTCCAGAGTCCTCCAGTGTTTAATCCAGTTTGGAAATGACAAGCAAAGACAAGGTTTTTGATTAACTCAAAGGTCAGTAGTTTGTTCTGTTGTTCTTCTGAGTAATTTTGAAGTTTATTTAACTAGGCAAGTCAGCAATGAGTCAGTTGTTTTTCTCATGCCTATCTCAATAATGTTATCCTGTTCCGTAGATGATATAGTCGAGCTGAGTAAATCAAAGTATGCCAGAAATATTGTAAAGAAGTTTTTAATGTATGGGTAAGTGAGCCTTTTGCCACCTCAAATGTTGCATATACATAAAGTCGTAGCCCTAGCAATACATGTAGTATTTTCATATCATCCGATCTTATGCTGATATTAGCATTAGATCCTGGCAGGAAAGCTGGTCAAAATAGTCCAAACAAAATAAGGGTAATCTTGTTGATTAAATCATCATTGTAAATCTGTACATGATTCAACAGTAGACCTTCGTGATCGCATTTCAAATTAATAATGCCATGCAGCTTGATCTAGTCTGTGGTTGAATTCCCTGATCCTTTGCTTAGACATTGACATGGAGAATCAAGTCAATAATTCAAAACTCCACTCATTGTAACCTTCACTGTAATCCTGACCTTGGCTGAAGATACCAGCTGTTTTGACTATAATCTGGTTCATGGTTCAGATATTAAAAAGGATGGGGACATGCTATCCCAGTATGAAGACATATCTTGTAGGATGAATATAAAGGTCCTCATTTGATTGAGTCTCTACTCACTAGTTTCTGGCATGCAGTGAGGTTTACAGATGAAATAAGTAATCCCGGTTTCTGAATGGAAAATCTGACGTCTGGTATGTGCATCGTGCCCACAGGAGCAAAGAGCAGGTTGCAGGTGGGATGGTGGGCTTCAACGGAAAAGTGAGACAGATGCTGTGTCACTCTGATAAATAAATTATTTATTTTATACTGATGATTGTACTGGCTTGGTATCGGGACAAAGGGTAAAATCTGTGGTGTCCTTTAGCAAGTGCTTGGTATTCAGTGTAAACATATTTTTCTCATCTATGTCCTGTTCTATAGCTGCACATGGCTGATCGAACAAGACGAGATGGAGGCCGGTGGGGGAGTACGCTTACAACGAAAAGGCTATCCTCAGACTCATGCTCACAGAGGAGCTCTACGGAACCACGTTCCAAGTCTTCAAGGTCAGGACACCTCCAACACCTCTCCCACTGCACTGTAGCAAAGTTGAGTTCTAAGCAGTAGTGGAGTTCTCCAACACCTCTCCTCTAGTTCAGTGAAAGTCTTGAACAGACTGCATAATCACGTTACCAAGAAATCCTCTTTCCGATTGCTTGTCTCTGAATATCTGCTGGTGTGGATGATATGCAGAATGTGACTGACAGTTTGTTTGTTCCCAGTAGGCAGTGTGCCCCACGCTAGAGGTGCTGGAGGCTAACCCAGACAAGGTTAATGGCATTTTTGAGGAAATGAAACTGATCCTTACCCCCATGGCCACAAAGTGAGTATTATTGAGCACACACACCTCTAACCATTCACTCTGCACACAGGAAACGATCAAATAAATCACAATACTGCTTTTGATTTCTGTCCATGTTATCTTCTCCCGTAGAGAGGCTGTGATCAAACATTCTCTGGTGCACAAAGTGTTTCTGGACTTTACCCTGCATGCCCCAGCCAAACAAAGGACTTAAGTAGAACCAGCAATGACTGTAGAAATTACTGAGGGAATCCTACCATGTTTCTAAAACCATTTTGATCATGTAACTTAACAAGAAATTATTGGGTTGATAAGGGAGTCTGTTGTATATGGGCCACACCCACGATGTAGCTAGAGTCGCAATGCACTGCCTGTGGCATGGGACACCTAAGTTGAGTATTCACTCAGGCCTTCTAGGGAGATGAGCCTCACCAACCACAGACTAGTGTGTGTCCTATGTATGTCCTCTGATTTATTGGTTCTGCCTTTCAGGACAGAAAAGTCATCATTAAAACCATGAAGACGTACATCAGGAAGTCTGCAATGGTCAGCCAACACAATAACTTGATCGCCACGGTCAGACATGCAAATATGTAAACGTCAGTGTGTGTGGCTGACTTATTGGTCTGTTAATTTTCTCTCCAGGGAGAGTGTGTGTTCTTAGTTCTCCTCGCTGCCTTTGACTGCATAGATGACACAGGTGAAGCAGGCCGTCCTATCAGAGATTCTGGCCTCCCTGCCTGATGTCATCACTAATAGGAATGGAAAGAAAGTTCTGCCCCGCCCACCTATCACCTGAAATCATCCAGGTGCTGGATTTGTTTTACTCCAATGTTTGTATATAATGTAAACAAACTGTATAGCCACAAAACATGGTTAAAACACATTTTTATATAATGGATGGTCAGTCCTTACATCAATAGCTCTGTCTAGGAATTTGAGTGGTTACAATGACATTTAAGTGCCTAAAAGGTGATTGTTTTCAATTAAAATGGTCAAAAAGTAGCAAAGGGCAATTTCTCAAGCAAGAACTTTGCTAGGATTGTCTGGGAGTTTGACTGCACTGGGCCTTTAACACACATAAATTGCTATTGTGAGGCAATTGGACAGAAATGAGATGCCATCCATGCTTTTCATAGTCTATTCTTGAAATGATCGGTCTCCGTCTGACACATTGTCCCTGTAGCAAGAAGGATGTTTCCCTTTGTAAGGAGCTCCTGGAGGCGGTGTCTACACCCCTGATTCAGCACCTGTGGCCACGCCCGCACCATGGTGAAAGACAAGGCTTCCAGCTTCACCATTAGTGAAATTCTGGGGTCTGCCATCGGGGACCTGCGTCCTGCCATGGAGCCTGTCGCCGAGCCGGCCACTGACGACTTCACACCAGGAGGGGAAGGTGAGGAGGGGACAGGGGCATGGTGTGTCAGAGATTCTCCGGTACTTAAAAAGTATATATTTTAGCCAGTAGTTCTGAAAGTAGCACTCACCAGCCAAACGTGGTTGCCAAAAATGTCATACTACATCTCATATGTGTAGATGTGCACCACGTCATTGCTCTCTCTCTGTTGTGGGCATCTTGCTAGCTGTCACTTAAATGAGGGGCTGAAGCTCATTAGCTGGAACTCGAATTGCAAGGGGGCTGGCCCGCATGGGAGAAAGTTTAGGGAAAATGGCGCAGCGTAACTTTTAAATTAGATTTTGTGGCTAATTGGGGTAAGACAGTAGTTCTGCTCATAGATGATGCATGTATGAACTACACATTTACACCAGCAGCTCAAAGCGGGAGGTTTAAAAAATACTTACAAATCGCCAAAGTTCCAGAGCATGTCCTTAAAGTAGAAGAATGAAGTATTCTCATAGGTGAGAATTGCAACGGTTTTGACGGCTCCATTTGGACTCCTGAGTGGCGTAGCAGTCTAAGGCACTGCATCTCAGTGCTAGAGGCATCACTACAGACCCTGGTTCGATTCCAGGCTGTATCACAACTGGCTGTGATTGGGAGTCCCATAGGGGGGGGCGCATTATTGGCCCAGCGTCGTCCGGGTTAGGGTTTGGCCGGGGTAGGCCGTCATTATAAATAAGAATTTATTCTTAACTGACTTGCCTACTTAAATAAAATTGGGTTCGCGTGTCGTCTTTTTGGTCAACTGTGGGATGATTGTACTGGCTTGGTATCGGGACAAAGGGTAAAATCTGTGGTGTCCTTTAGCAAGTGCTTGGTATTCAGTGTAAACATATTTTTCTCATCTATGTCCTGTTCTATAGCTGCACATGGCTGATCGAACAAGACGAGATGGAGGCCGGGAGAGAAGGTATGACTGACCGCACATATCACCCAACATTTATTGTTTTACAAATAATATCACCTATAGGCCTGACCGCACAAATGTCAGCACAGTTATGATCTTGACGTGGTACTCTACTCAGACAACTGCAAAAATGGCTGTGGGCGTGTCCATATTGACTCGTGATTTGATTCTGTATCTTCCATTTCTCCAGGGTCCTGTTGGACATGGTGGGTATGGACAAGCTGAAGACGTGGACTGCAGTGAACCATGGGACCATCGTGCTCTGTTGGTGAGCACCTCTACACTGTTAGATCCAATTCCTCTACCCAGTCACATAGCAGAAACTCCAGCACAATGGACAAATCCTGCAAAGCAAGCAAACTGGTGCTTAACTGAAACAAGTGTTTATAGAAGAAATTATTCCAGCTCCTACCGATTGAAGTTGGCTATATGCTCTGAAATTAGACTAAGATTACTTTGGTCTTAGTTATTTAAACATTTAAATCTTTAATGTTCTGCTTGTTATATCAGCCTAGCTGTTTGTTAGTTGCCAGTGAAGTTGAGTGTAAAGGGAGAATAGGCTGGGGCCAGCTGGGGGTTAAGCATGTCTTACTGGGAAGCTGTGTTTGTATTCATTCTCCATATCACTGGGTGATGTGGGTAAGAAAAGGGCAGGCACAGCTGCCCATTGTGAAACAGCAACACAAGCAGTGGATTACACTTCAATTCCTTTCGTTTAATTTTCTGGTTTCTCTGCCTCTTCTCTTGTTCCTTTCCACTCTAGCCCCCACCCCTTCCTCCATGTGCCAATTGTCCTTCTGTAATCACTAAGACGTTAAAACACAGATTTCTGGTTCTCTTTATCGGCAGTATAGTCTAACATCAAATTATTTGATTTAATTCTAGATGTTCACTTTATTTTTTCGCTATTGATATTAATTTTAGTTTGGGTAGAAATGTTACTACCCAGTATGAGATGCGGGGAAGAAATCTGTTTTGAAATGTGGGGTAGGTGTAAAGGTAACCTTCAACTAGCTCTCTTGTTAGTGGAGGGTTTGGCCAGGGTAGGCAGTCATTGTAAATAAGAATATGTTCTTAACCTTTAACCACGCAAGTCAGTTAAATAAAAAGTCATCTTTTTTTGTTTTAGTTTCCTGAACAGTGCCGATGGGAGTGTTGCCGGGGAAATCAGGGAGGTATTGCAGGCCTACACTCCAGAAGATCCAGCACTGTAAAGGAGTGGAAGATCTGCTGGAAAAACTGGCCTGGTACAGATACCATCTCACCACCATTGACCCCCTCAGACATTTCACCCACTATTGTGACCTCACCAACTGGAGTCACAGGTTCTCATAACTGTCCCCCCCAGTCCTTTGACCTGACCATCCTGGTGAAATCCCTACGATGACATGAAGATGGATGAAAAGAAATGCTGATTTGTACTGCATTTTGTCAAATTAATTTAGTTGTGTTTGTTTGTAAAGCTATGGAGCAAGTATTTAAAAGGCACAAATACTGGCAGTGTTTTTGTATAATCTTGTAACTGATCGGTACGAGTTGTACTAGCTGACTCAGGAGCCGGAATTAATTATAATAAAACATTTTATTGCAACACGAACTATCCATTGGCAGAGAAAGTCAGTAAGAAAATTTCAATATATATTTTTTTATCTGTAAAATGTTAACCCTGATGGTTTGTGTGTGTCATCACCTTTATGCCACATTAAGTCACCAAGCCGTGGCCCGGTCTGGTAGTCTGCTCGTAGCCTGTTCATCTATGACGGAAGCCTGCATGCTCACTAGCAAATGAATTTAGTGGGTCCTGCTCAGGTTCCATCTGTTCTGGTGTCTGATCCGGACAGACCCAGTCAGACGAAACGGCTTATTTCTTCCAGAGACCTCACATTCTTCTAATCAGTTTAGAGGATTATCAATTTCTGCCTGTGTGGCCACTATTTGGGAGGTTTAGGCTCATGGCGGTAGTCAGACTTGCACTGCCTTTGAGGATTTTGTTGACCAGTGAAGACAATTTGGGAATCAAATCAACATTGAGAGCTGTGCTGTTATTTTGATGCTCTTTTTAGCGAAACGTCCAAAGTTGAAATACAGTATCAATGTCCAGGTGGCTGGTGAACCTTGTGGGTGACACTGACAGTTTATCAACAAACATTTTCCAGAAGAAAATGTTTGCTTATCTGAGAGTACTTGAGGTTTTCCAAACACACATGATCAGTGACCTACTCTTTTTAATCTTCTAGTGCGGAAACATTGCAAGCTGCTTCCATATTCATAAATCCGCTTTGGAAAGATTCAATCTTCCAGATACCCAGAGGGGCAGAGTATTTAACCTGTCCGCAAATTCATCCAGATGTTGCATTTTGAACGTATTATTTCAGACCCGACCGGGTGCCGGTCTGCAGTGGATTATGTCTTCTTGTTGGGATAACATGGCCATAAGGACTGGAGGTGAATAGTGTGGTATACAAATACAGTTGAAGTCAGAAGTTTACATGCACTTAGGTTAGAGTCATTAAAACTCGTTTTACAACTTCTCCACAAATTTCTTGTTAACAAACTATCGTTTTGGCAAGTCGGTTTGGACAACTACTTTGTGCATGACAAGTAATTTTTCCAACAATTGTTTACAGACAGATTATTTCACTTATTCACGTAACACAATTCCAGGGGGTCAGAAGATTACGTACACTAAGTTGACTGTGCCTTTAAACAGCTTGGAAAATTCCAGAAAATTATGTCAATTAGCCTATCAGAAGCTTCTAAAGCCATGACGTCAATTGGAGGTGTACCTGTGGATGTATTTCAAGGCCTACCTTCAAACTCAGTGCCTTTTTGCTTGACATCATGGGAAAATCAAAAGAAATCAGCCAAGACCTCAGAAAAATAAATTGTAGACCACAAGTCTGGTTCATCCTTGGGAGCAATTTCCAAAAGCCTGAAGGTACCACAGTCATCTGTACAAACAATAGTACGCAAGTATAAACACCATGGGACCACGCATCCGTCATACCGCTCTGGAAGGATACGCGTTCTGTCTCCTAGAGATGAACGTACTTTGGTGCGAAAAGTGCAAATCAATCCCAGAACAGCAAAGGACATTGTGAAGATACTGGAGGAAACGGGTACAAGATTATCTATATCCACAGTAAAACGAGTCCAAATCGACATAACCTGAAAGGCCGCTCAGCAAGGAAGAAGCCACTGCTCCAAAACCGCCATAAAAAAGCCAGACTACGGTTTGCAACTGCACATGTGGACAAAGATCGTACTTTCTGGAGAAATGTCCTCTGGTCTGATGAAACAAAAACTGTTTGGCTATAATGACCGTCGTTATGTTTGGAGGAAAAAGTGGGATGCTTGCAAGCCAAAGAACACCATCCCAACCATGAAGCACGGGGGTGGCAGCATCATGTTGTGGGGGTGCTTTGCTGCAGGAGGGACTGGTGCACTTCACAAAATAGATGGCTTCATGAGGATGGAAAATTATGTGGATATATTGAAGCAACATCTCAAGACATCAGTCAGGAAGTTAAAGCTTGGTCGCAAATGGGTCTTCCAAATGTACAATGACCCCAAGCATACTTCCAAAGTTGTGGCAAAATGGCCTAAGGACAACAAAGTCAAGGTATTGGAGTGGTCATCACAAAGCCCTGACAATCCTATAGAACATTTGTGGGCAGAACTGAAAAAGTGTGTGCGAGCAAGGAGGCCTACAGACCTGACTCGGTTACACCAGCTCTGTCAGGAGGAATGGGCCAAAATTCACCCAACTTATTGTGGGAAGCTTGTGGAAGGTTACCTGAAACATTTGACCAAAGTTAAACAATTTAAAGGCAATGCTACCAAATACTAATTGAGTGTATGTAAACTTCTGACCCACTGGGAATGTGATAAAAGAAATAAAAGCTGAAATAAATCACTACTATTATTGTGACATTTCACATTCTTAAAATAAAGTGGTGATCTTAGCTGACCTAAGACAGGGAATTTTTACTTGGATTAAGTGTCAGGAATTGTAAAAAAACTTGAGTTTAAATGTATTTGGCTAAGGTGTATGTAAACTTCCCACTTCAACTGTATTTCTTTCAAAGGCCTCATTTCTTCTGTATGAAGTCGTTGATTCTAAATCTCACGTGTAGTTGAAGGATCACTTTAGATGGAAAACATTAGGAAAGAATAATGATATTACTTTGTCAGCAGTATTTTTGCTACAATGCAAGGTTGCACTCCCCTCCTTGGGAGCATTAATATCCAAGCATGTAGTTGCATACACAAATCTGTTTGGCAATGAAACTATGCAAGCAATAAAAATCCTATTGATAGGAGAATCCATTTCTAAAACCTGAATTGAACCATTTATACAGTAAAACATAGATGCATAGTACCTCCAGGTCCCTGGGAACCCCACTTGGTAGTGGCGTAAGTCACAAAATAACTTAATTGAATGGAAAGTCTCTCATAGTGCTCTTAGAACATTCACCAGTGTGTCTATGGACAGTATTTGGTTAACTTCCTGGCCGCCCTCTTGGCGAACCTGACCTTGCCCCGAGCCTTCACTGTGGAGGTGAACTCCTGAGACTTCAGCTTGGTGTAGTAGTCTGAGAACTTATTGTACAGGATGGAAATGGGCATGCCGTTCAAAATGACCCCAAAGGAGATGCAGGTGAAAGCAAACAGCCGGCCCAGGATGGTCTCTGGAAACATGTCTCCATAGCCCACAGTAGAGATGCTCACCTGAGGGAGAAGGCCAATGGTCATTTTATTTGTAAACATGAACTTGGTCTCTACTGAACTTGCTAACATTGCCATGACCTGAGCGCTGAGTTGACCCTTCATGATTTGTGTGTCTGAGTGCCACAGTGCTCATGACAGGCTTGGGAGAAAGTCAAGGAGAGCCCATGTGAAAAGCTTTGTGTGGAGGGCGAGTGAAGTAGTTTCTGAGTTTCTGGGGCTATATTCGCTGTCCTCCTGAAGGCTGTTGAAGCATTGTTTAATGGAATTACAGAACTAAGGCACTAGATTAGTCTACAGTCAATGGACATAGGACAGATCAATTTACATGTCCTCATCTAACGCCTTCTACCGCCCTTCATCTACACTGATTGAAGTGGATTTAACAAGTGAGGGATCATAGCTTTCACCTGGTCAGTCAGTCTGTGATGGAAAGAGCAGGTGTTCTTAATATTAAGTACACTCAATGTATATTTTAGGCATGGGAAAATAGCTTCCACATCAGCTCTAATTAAACAAGGTCAGGATATAAGGGAAGTTACTTGCAATGTGAAAGTCTCTCAAAAGGCAACAGTGATAATAGGCTACTGTAGCTGACAGGGGTGTGATGAAGCAATCTATTTCTGCCAGCATGTTGGTGACTAACACTTACTTTAGTTCTGGGTGAAATTGAAATGTCAGTGAGCAGACATTATCATAATCCGTAGGTAACAATGAATCAATGTTGCTCAAAACTGTGTGTAAAATCCAATTGTGTGTGTTGTCAACAGTACCAAATAAACAGACACAGCACAGAGCAGGGACAGAATGACAGTCCAGGATTTGCAGTGTTATTGTAATAATATACCAGTTACTTTCTGGGATATAACAGTAAATGTTTAAAAATAAGGAAACGAATCAATTAAGTAATATAATAATCTTTAGCCAATTACTTATAATAACCAATGCAATAGAATGGGATGACTTACAGCTGCCCACCACCATGCCTGAGGGATGCTGGTGAAGTTGGTCTGATGGACATCATGCTCTACAGTGTACACCATGGCAGAGAAGGTGAGGATTCCCATGACGATGAAGAGTAAGAGGCAGCCCACTTGCTGGTAGCACTGGCGCAGCGTGAAGCCAAATGCCCTCAGCCCCGTAGAGTGACGGGCCAGCTTCAAGACACGGAAGATCCTCATCAGACGCATTATTCTCAAAACCTGGCCTAATTTGCCCACCCGGCCCACCGTCTCGATGTCTTGGTGCTTCCCGTAGTTGTCGGTCTCGAAGCACTCCAGCACCAGCTGCAGGTAGAGGGGTAAGATAGCGATCAGGTCCACCCCGTTCAGGACGCTTTTCCCGAAGCGCGGCAGGTCCGGGGTGGACACCAGACGCATCAGGTATTCCATGGTGAAGAAAGCGATGCAGAAGGTTTCCACATACTCCCCATAGGTCTTCCCACTCAGCTGTCCCGCGGTGGTGGTATACTGCATCTCCTCCACCGTGTTCAGCGTCATGGCCACCAGGGACATCAGCACGAAGAAGCTGGAGGCTACAGCCATGAGCTTGGCGGTGACCGAAGAGAAGGGCTTCTCCATCAGGTTCCAGATGATGCGACGCGTCTGGCCCAACGCCATCCCGTGGAACAACTCCTCATTCTCCTCCATCTCCACCTCTGCCTCCAGCTCCCGCTGGATCTTCAGCTGCTCACTGAGCTCGTCCTGGCGCTCCTCGAAGGAGATTCGGCAGCAGCGGTGTGCGTTCTTGATCCTCACGCCCCAGTAGTTTATCTCCTCCAGGAAGTTCCTGGGACACAGCTCGTCCTTGATCCAGAGGACGCCCGTCCGGTAGAAGTTGAAAATGTTGTGGAAGATGTCCGGGTCTCTGTCGAAGAAGAACTCGTTGTTCTGGACAATATAGTCGTCACACAGGTCCAGTTTCCTGTTGTGGTCTGTGTATGTCGCCAGGCGGCCGATCCTGGTCTTGGGATACTTGGCAGCCACCCTGTAGGAGATCTGATACACCGTCCCACCCACGTTGATGTTCAGCATGTAGTTCTTCGCAGGAAAGGAGAGGCCTCTTGTCAGGTATGCCATTACATCTTCCTCATCTTTGTACTCTGCGTAGATGTCTCGGCTGAGTTCTTGCATGGAGTTCCATGGTTTCACCAAGTTGTTCTGGGTGAAGGGAATATTGTAGTCCTCCTCTGGGTCCTTGTATGTGGGGCCTGTCCCCCCCACTTTGTAGTTGGGGAAGAGGCTCTGTCTCCTTTTCTTGAGCATCCTGGAGGTCTGCACTAGGACCTGGTTAGACGCGGCAGCTCACGGAGTGGTGTGGAGGCATTAACACAGGTCTAATACGCTCTCCTGAGTCACTTACAGCAGTATACCAGCAGAGAGAGAGAAAGAACCCTGACCGTCTAATGTTGCTGACAGAGGATCTGGGTGCTTTAAGTTTTAAATACTATTATCCTCTTCCAGTCCCTTTCCCCTATTCGCTCTCTCAATAGGTCTCTCCCCCCCACCCTGACATCTTTCATTTGCCTTACATTTCAAATTCCCTATCCAGAACAGGGGACTCTGTGCTGTATTATGGACCATTATGGACTTCCTGGTTAGTAGTAAAGAGAGGTTAAGGATGCAGCATAAATTCAGCTAATGTCCAGTGTTTCAGATTTCTATGAAATATGACCTATAATTAATTTCAATGAGTGAAAGTTTCTCCAAATATTTTTTTATTATGTTAAAAAGCAGCTTTTCTGTATTATTAACAGTGTGGGCATATACTGATCAGTAAAAATATTAATGCGAGTAGACCACTGATTGCTATTTACTCATGGAGGATGAGATGGCCAATCATTTTTGAAACGGTCCATTTGAGTTTGTTTTTTTTAAGCGTTTTTCTCCAATTTATGCTTTGGCCACAAATACGAGTATAGGATGACTCAACAACATATTTGGGTATGAGTTAACATAATATTAACTTTTAAAGTGATATTCTCACTGGACAGTTACTTTAACAGCAGAAATTGACAAAAGCCCTAAGGAAATCTTTCCGGTCATCTCATGAGATGTGCTTTTAACTTACGCTGCTATACATTCAGCTGCATATAGTTGTAATAAAATAATGTAGAGTATTATAATCATAGGCACGATAACACACCTCAGGCCTGATGTCTACAGACATTAACATGCAGACTGGAGTCCGGTGGAGGCAGGACAACTCCAGCTTAAATCCAGCCAACTGCACTATCTGCTATTTCATCGCTCGCCACCAAGTGGCTCTAACCACTCTCTCCCATGCAAATAACTGAATGGCAAATTCCTCCACGCCTCTGTTTATTACCTGCAATGGAACTTTGCTGTGACCCTTTATTCCAATCTGGTGCAAACAAACAAAGTTTAAAAGTGCTCTTCAGGAACCTGCCCTCCTAGCTTTGTGTAAATTGCTTAATCCAGTTGCCTTTTTGCTGTACACACACAGTCCACTGAAATGCACATTTTTATTTTACCTTTAACTAGGCAAGTCAGTTAAGAACTAATTCTTATTTTCAATGACGGCCTAGGAACAGTGGGTTAACTGCCTTGTTCGAGGGCAGAATGACAGATTTTTACCTTGTCAGCTCGGGGATTCGGTCCAACGCTCGAACCACTAGGCTACCTGCCGCCCCAAATATTAGCTTGAAAGATTGACTGTTGATGATCAATACATTTTTCATAAGGGAAGGTAAACACTATCTTGGTTGCCTGGCAGTATTGGATGAGTTGTCTTTGGGATGATGATGCTGTGCATGATTTCCTGTACATCAAAGCTGACTCTATACTGCCACCTGCCTCTGCAATTGTTATAGTCAGGTACAGATCAAAATTCAGTTGAAATAGGCTGTTAATCATTAAAATGGTGTAGCAATGCACTCTTAAATAGCTACTAGAGCCACTACCTTAGACCTTCAACAAACCCTCTACACAATAGGCTGTAGAGATTCTCTACCCTTTTCCAGAAGTGTGCGTACTCGTTCACCATCCCCCCACACCGCATTTAAAAGCATTGAATTTGTGCATGCATGACATTCTCACACCCATCATTCCTTTTGAATCAATAAGAGGTATGTAAAAGTGCACAATTCAGGAGAATGGTAGAGAATCAGAATGTATCCCTAGACACATGGTGGTATAGGACAAGATCTAAGGTCTCAAAGTCAAGCAATGAGTTTTGAATGACTTATGGGTCTTGTTTTATTTGATCACGATACAGTATTTAGTCCCCATACTCTACAAGGTTGGAAAAGATCACAGCAACACAACACCAAGGGTGTACTCGTAAATTCCCCCTGGAGTGCACTCTGGGCGTTCGTAAATGCAGAGCGTTTTCAGATTGTCCGTTTGTAAACTCAATCCGAACGTTCTGACCTCACAACGGCAGTCAAGCACCCAAGCTAACTGGCTAACATTAGCTAGCTACTTCCAGCCAAATGGGAGAACACCTCACTGACCAGTTTACTCGCCCTAGCAGAGCTGGTTAGGCTGTTCTCATGTTATCCAGAGCGTTGGTGACTAACTGTGCTGCTGGCAAGAATATGATTTTTTTTGCCGATATTTACTGACACCGGTCATAGTCAACGGGTGTTGAGTGTTCGTAAATTCATCAGTTATGCTGCGCTCTGACAAGAGTGCTCTGAAATCAGAGTAGATAGCCAGAGTGAATTTACAAACCCACCCTAACATACAAAAGTTAAATCTAGTTTTAAATACATCTTACTCTACCCTGGTACTACAAAAATGTATTCAGTCAAATGTATACAATCTTATTTACAACGGAACATTTGATCAAAGTGCTTCAGTCCTGATTCTGTTCTTGGGGGAAGAGGATTTATGTACAATATTTTACAAATGATGTAGTATCATCACATTCCCAATAGAGCTCATCTTCCCAAGCACAGAGTCGCATAAAAATTATTTAGAAGAATGTGCTTCTGGAGGTAATGTTCAAAATAAAAAAACATACATATTTTATGACAGTACTGCCTAAAGTATGCTTTTAAATAAATATTCACAAAAATACACGTTCACCAGGGGACTGAAAGTCAGAACCAGGGACTCCCTGCATCACCACCCACACACGTGTTCTGAAGTAACAAGGTTCTACTGTATGTAGTAGAATCTTTGAAATGTTTTGGCGCTGAGGGAGGAGTGGGGATATAGAGGCCAAGCTCCCAAAATCCCTTGACACACTAAGGTTGCGTTTAGACAGGAATGCCAATTCTGATATTTTCTTCCCCACCAATTGTTATTTTGATCAATCACATATCTTTTTCAGAGGTGATCTGATTGGTCAAAAGACCAATTTGTGAAAAAAATTATAAAATAAAACTGAATGGTGCTGCCTGTCTAAACGCAGCCGGAGTAGGACACAATTCATATTCACACAAATGACAAACATCCCCAGAACTGATAACTTAATGCTCTTCAGAAGGCATCTGGATCTAACTCTGTTAAAGAAACGGAGGTCATTGGCAAGGAGACCAAAGAGTTAGTAAACCGATGGGGGTCATTTGGAAGGTTGGTTATGACAAGTCATCTTCTGTATTCACCACTGATATCTGGAAGGAAGACAAAAGCACAATGGAAAGTGGTCATTCACAGAGAATCTAACCAATTAATAAGGGCTAAAGTGGTCTAGCTGCCAGTAACAATCCTTGCTTAAGATAAGCAGTTTAGTGGGTGGTAAATGTAAGGTCATCAGTCACAATGCAAAAGGGTTTAGAAGTTCACACAGGCAAGTAGTTATTTACAGAAGTGATGACTCGCAATCGATCAAGTAGGCTTCTTACTGCTGGGTATGTGTGGCCTATATTGGAGGTGTGCCTGCTGATATCAATGTTGAGGTCCTCTTCTGTGGTTTTCAGGTACACTGGATTGTCGAAGTTCATGCTCTTTTTATTCTTCAGCTGCCAGTTATGCCACATCAAGTAGCCTCCTACTGCAGCAATGCCCAGCAACACTGGGAAGAGAGGCCAAAACATAAGTAATACTGCATTAGTTTTAAATGGTTCAAATCCAGCTATCGAGAGCTACGGCCATAGCACCTGTGCTACTCAAGGGTTACTTTAATAAATCATGACATTCAATCAATAACTACTATAGCTAGGAAAACCATTGAAGTATTGTCCATCCACCCATTTATCATACAGTTGAGTGGCCGGCCTTTAGTGCATGATTCATAGACAACTGCAGGGGTCAAAGAGAAAGAGAGCGTGAGGTGGAGAGGCAGAGCGAGAGGGAAAGAGCAAGGCAGAGGAGGGCTAGGCAGAGGAGGGCTAGGCAGAGGGCTAGGCAGAGGAGGGCTAGGCAGAGGAGGGCTAGACAGAGGAGGGCTAGGCAGAGGAGGGCTAGGCAGAGGAGGGCTAGGCAGAGGAGGGCTAGGCAGAGGAGGGCTAGGCAGAGGAGGGCTAGGCAGAGGGCTAGACAGAGGAGGGCTAGACAGAGGAGGGCTAGACAGAGGAGGGCTAGACAGAGGAGGGCTAGACAGAGGAGGGCTAGGCAGAGGAGGGCTAGGCAGAGACGGGCTAGGCAGAGACGGGCTAGGCAGTAGCACTTACACACAGGGAGGATAGCCCAGGCAGCTGTAGATCCTCTAGCTGTGGCGTTCACCTCATGGATGGATGTACTGCTGTTGGCTTCTACAATAGAACATGTTAGTCTAAGAGAGTGTGAATCCTTTGATGGACCATTTTATTTCAAAATAAATCTACCAAAATATCATACTGGTTCATGTCTGTTTTTCTCGATTAGTCTCTTATTGGGGTAAGATCAGTTGTAACCAGTATGGACACATTTTATACCAAGAACAACCTTGAGAGCTTAAAGTACAATACACTTGACTAGTCATGAGTAATGATGGGTGATATGAGTCAGGGTAGTGACAGGACTCGCAAACAAGTGGGTGAATGGAAGGGGGAACAAAGATGAGGACATGAGCTTTGTTTAAGGATATTTCCAGGTGGTCTGCTAACTGGGGTGGTTGTGGTCTCTGGCAACCCCTTGGGGTCAGCTGGGCTCTGGAACATTATATGGCCATCAGGACCTGGCAGGGCCAGGCTGACAGACCAGTGTTTTGGCACAATCATAGTCTAAGGAAATCTACCACTTCTTTTCAAAGGGCTCAATGTACTGGCTCATTCAGGGAAGAAGAACTGGGTCTTACCAGCAGGGACAGGTTTGGGGACAACATGTGGCACTGTGGTTGCTTTGAACGAAACAAAACACTGGGATCAGTGGAACAAAAGGAATCTTACAAATTAAAACGTCCCCCCCAAAAATATGCCTAAAGAAATTACTTAAAAAGTGGGCTTATCCAATTAAATGCAATATTTGTTACTGCGATGATGGTATAGTAGGTGCTAGATCTTGGTTAATGTACGTGGGGTGAGAGCTTTACCCCGCTAGTACCATCTAACCAAATTGGACCACTTTATCACAAACAAAATGAAAGCATCAAGCACACGACCGGATAGCCTAGCCTTCCATCAATAACCAGGCAAGACATTCAATTCATTCTGTTAGCTTCTATTTGGGTTTAAAACGTGTCACTTTCTGGATCAAAATGATGCATGCTAATTGTAGAAGTCACTTAAAGGTCTGCCTTAAAATGTTGGGTGGATGACATTAAAAGCTACTTCCTAAATACACGTAAACATTCCTGTGTTGTCAAACACTCCAGATATCTTTACATGACTGACCATCTTCACACCACCCCTAGTTGCAGGCTGCATGCTAACAGGCTAATCACCATGACGATAGGTAGCACAGAGGAGGCAGACCAGACAGCCATTCTAGTATGAAATTAACTCATTGACATCTAGAAACTCAGAACCCAAAGGCCATGAAACTAGACTACTGGGTCCTGATGCATGGCTATCCAGGCAGGCAGGCAGTTGACAGCTTTACCTTGGGGGTGAGTGGGATGTATTAGAGCTTTCCCATCATCCTTTGAGGGAGCTGAAGGGGTCACTGTCATAATAAGGGAGCAGAGTAATGCTTTGGCAAAACGTCAAAATCGAACATTTACATTCTGACTACAGAAATGCTGGTTACCAAGCAATATATAGTGCTTCATCATGTTACATTATGTCACAAAGGAATTCCTAGTGGAAAAACATGTAAATGGAGCAAATCACAAACGCAAAGTATCGTACGAGGACGTGCAGAAGTGATCCAAAATTACTAAAGGAAGATAACACCCATTTCCTATCCTACTGTCCAGCTAACCATAGAACCTCGTTTCACAAAGGAATTGGGAAATGAGCTGAAAACAGTAAGTACTCCATAGGAGTGACAAAACTGAAGGCGGCTCGGCTAGGATTATGAATGGCATGAATGAAATGAAGCAGGAATCATGTGAAGCGGGAGAGAATGATTGGTTGAGATCAGACGAATCAGCAAAATATAAAATCACCATACTACACTCATTACTGGGCCTAAATCACCTTTACTCATTTGATAATTTAATGAATATTGAATAGAGTAACACATGTATAGGCTACCCTGTTCATGACACGTATAACGGTATAGTAGGTGCTAGATCTTGGTTAATGTCCGTGGGGTGAGAGCTTTACCCCGCTAGTACCATCTAACCAAATTGGACCACTTTATCACAAACAAAATGAAAGCATCAAGCACATGACTGGATAGCCTAGCCTTCCATCAATAACCAGGCAAGACATTCAATTCCTTCTGTTTGCTTCTATGTGGGTATAAAACATGTCACTTTCTGGATCAAATCTAAAAAGCTGTATATAAAGCATTCATCAAGTGACAGGTGTCCCTCTTATTGGGCCCTACGTCACCCCCATTCCCTCCCCCGGTCCCCTCTGCGTCCTGGGTGGTTTATTCACTCAGAGGGAGTTTAAAAGCCTGGCGCCATCTCTACTATATACACAAACATCAGTGATCTGGAAGAGGAAGAAAAGAGCAGGGTGAGCAAGGAGCAGAGGAGAGCAGGGTGGTGGAGCAGGGTGAGCCAGGAGCAGAGGAGAGCAGGGGGGGTGGAGCAGGGTGAGCCAGGAGCAGAGGAGAGCAGGGGGGTGGAGCAGGGTGAGCCAGGAGCAGAGGAGAGCAGGGGGGTGGAGCAGGGTGAGCCAGGAGCAGAGGAGAGCAGGGGGGTGGAGCAGGGTGAGCCAGGAGCAGAGGAGAGCAGGGGGGTGGAGCAGGGTGAGCCAGGAGCAGAATGTAGGAAAACAGACAGATACAGCGGTCAGGCTTCACACGCAACACATTTGAACTGCCACCCACAAACACCCTCTTACTTAGATCTGCCACACACAGAAAGGGAGGGGAGAGAAATGCTTGGGTGACTCAGAAGCAGAATGGGAATGAAAGGCCTCTAAAGAGATAGAGGGCTCCTGAAAACTCACTCAGCATCACAGCACAGTTTAACCCCTCACTGCCCCACTGATGGGGCTAATGTTACAGTACTTGCCTGGTCTGCAGTGAAGGGCGTCTGAGGCGAGCGTCTGGTCTTGCGGACATGCACATGTGTACTTGGGGGAGTATTTGTTGATCTGTGGCGCTGGCAGGCACATGTAGGCACAGCCTCCGTTCAGACCCTTCTCATTGCACCAGTTTGTTCCTGTATGGGATCAAACGTGAGGAAGCCAGTTAGCCATTGCTCCGTATTTCTAGGCTTCATTACGTAAAGTACTATTGCTACTTTGCCTGTAAAAAGTCAAATGAACTTCAGCACTCCTACATGACAGCATGTTGATAGCCAGTTATAGGTAAAGGTCAAAAACAAGGATCCTGCCATGTAACATTACTGTACGGGAACAGCATACCACCGAGGGTTATAGGGGTCAGGGGAGTTGACTTAAGAGGGTTACTTAGGAGTGTGGCGGGGAACTGTGAATGTCCGAGTGGGAGCCAACAAAGCCATTGTGTTCTAGACTAACCAACACAGCAGCTCAAATCCCTGTGTTTTAGACTACCATAGCCCTCCCAAAACTCTGGTCAGGCCAACTCCTCCCCAAGCCCCTGTGGTCAGGCCAATGCCCTCATCTGGCAGCCTTACCGGACAGCTGGATAAGCTCATGGTAAACAATGATGTCCTGCGGCTCGTTCAGATTGCTTGCCAGGGTAATCACATCAGAGCCTGTGAACTTGTTTGCGCCGTAGATCGCCTCGTTCTCCCCATCTGTCCAGAACACTCGATCCTGAAACAGTCACAGTCACACATTCTAAACCCCAGAGCAAAAGCCAGAAGAGATGGCTTGGGACCCATGCTTCAGAGAAGGAAAGACCATAGAAGACTGAAAGGCAATTTATTCTAATACTCTGACAGATTCTGTCAAATGCAACAGGAGGTCAATGTTATTGACCCCACACATATGGAGCAAATCCCAGACTTTACAGTTGACAGAAAACCAGTTACAGTATGATGAAATCAACTAACTGCTTTAAACAGAGTTTCAGCAAATTACCAAGTATGAATGTCAATAGAAGCATGAGGTTGCTTGCTAACGTGTTTGCTCTGCTCTGTAACATCAACACATGAGAAGAAAATCAATCTCAAACATCAACTGCCCTGCCAATATACTACATGTAAACCCTCCCAACATCAGGGCGCCTCATTGCATCCCATAGCCGCACCTCGAACACAGTGAGCGCAAAGGGGTGAGCCAGGTAGTCTGGGGACTGCAGCACTTTCCTACGGTTGTCGCCATTCAGGTCCACGCTACAGAGCATGTGCAGCTTGGAGTCCACCCAGTACAGTCTGCTCTTGATCAGGTCTGAGAAGGGAAGGAAATTCATAGCTTTATCAAACCCTGTAGCCGTGAAAGCAGTTGAACCTCTTCAAAATGTTAAATGCAAATGAGGTTTAACAGTCTGACCCACCTAGAGTGATTCCATTTGGCCACTGAATATCAGTCTGGACCAGGACCTGCCTGTCAACCCCGTTCATACCAGACTTCTCAATCTTCGCTGGTTCACCCCAGTCTGACCAATAGAGGAATCTAGAACACCAGCCAAGAGAAGATCAGCAGCTCAGAAGGAGTAGCTCAAATTATGAGGGTACAAAAAAAAAAAAGTGTAAACAGAAATTTGAACCCCAATACAATATAGTAACTTTACCCAGAGAGTGGATCCACAGCGATGGACGCAGGCTCTTTCAAACCACTGCTGAAGAGAACTTTCCGCTTGGTGCCGTTGAAGTTGGCCACTTCAATGGTCTTGGTGCCGAGGTCTGACCAGTAGATGTTGTTATAGATCCAGTCCACAGCGATCCCCACAGGTGTCACATTATCAATCACCTTCACATGACTTCCTACATCTCCTCTCTTATCCAACACCGTGCTAAATGGGGGTGAGAAACATGTCAGTATTTGGTATGAGTTTCCCCATAATGACCCCAAACCCTTGTTCATAGGGTTGGAGGTTGAATAGCTGGTAAGTGGACATATGCTCAGTGAATTTTACCCTTCATGGTGCTTACTACGTAAAATGCTTTCAAAAACAAATAGCAAAAAGATGTCAGGGTAAGGTGAACAAAGTCTATCATGGGGGCAATCTCTGGGGTTTCAACCTCATCTTTATGGGGCTGGGACTTGTCTCTACCTAAAGATGGCCCTCTGGCTCAGGTCTGCCCAGAAGATCCTCTGCTGGGTGAAGTCTGCATCCAGTGCCACCGTGTTCCGCAGCTGCTCCACGATCTGGGTGTACTCCCGCCGCTCCAGACCCAGCTTCCGGATGTCCCGGCGGTTAGTGAAGATAAGACAGGGTTCCTTGCCTTGTGGGGAGGAGAGGGAGTCAGACACTAATAATGACAATGGAGCCCTTTAGGTCTGTTCTGTCCTCATGTTAGAACAACTGATCACAAGTCAGTCAGACGGCACCAAAACATCCCAGCTGCACTTCTCAGATCAAGGTTGTTGTAGTAAATAACATCACTGTTATTCTGTTTGAACTTGGATTCCAGTATAATGGTGTTGTATTGGAATATTAAAAGCTGCTTGAGAATTAAAATGCATTTATCAGGAAAGGATATGAAGCGTACAGAGTATGTTGGATCTGATTAGCTCTGACAAAATGAGTGATGCTTCTTCCCTCTAGCTCTGACATCTGCTTCCACATGTGCTCCTGGGGCTACATTATGGTGTACACAGGCCAGGGTGAGCCAACTTACCCACAGCCTTGCACACTCCTGTGGTGGGGTCCATCTGGTAGCTGTTGTGGCACTCACACTTATAACCTCCCTTCAGGTTGATACAAATCTGACTACAGATCCCAGGGTTCATACATTCATTGATGTCTGCAAGGAGGGTGGGAAAAACAGGAAGTCACCCAAACAGTAGGAAGTCAAAATGAAGACACTTTGGTGAACACTAAGTCAAATGTAAACACAGTGGTTGAAAAAGTACCCAATAGTGATACTTAAGTAAAAGTATAGATACCTTAATTGAAAGTTACTCAAGTAAAAAGTTAGTCACCCATTAAAATACTACTTGAGTAAAAGTATTTGGTTCTAAATATACTTAAGTATCTATAGTAAAATAATAAAATCACTTCATATTCCTTATATTAAGCAAAGCAGACAGCACCATTTTATTGTTTTTAAAAAGTACAGATAGCCAGAGGCACACTCCAACACAGACATCATTTACAATTAAGCATGTGTTTTTTGAGTCCGCCAGATCAGAGGCAGTAGGGATGACCACGTGTTCTCTTGATAAGTGTGTTAATTGGACCATTTTCCTGTCCTACTAAGCATCCAAAATGTAACAAGTACTTTTGGGTGTCAGGGGAAGTGTATGAAGTAAAACGTACATCATTTTCTTTAGGAATGTACTGAACTAAAAGTAAAAGTACAGATACCCCAAAAAAACTACTTAATTAGTACTTTACACCACTCTGTAAAAGAGATACCAACCGGGTAGATTATCTTCAAATGTATTAAGTCTCAATACCCCACTGTAAATATCAACTGCAAATGCCTTTCTTTTGTATGAGAGTTCATATTGATTAGTGTATGGGTTAATCATTGTATATATACACGACACCTACCGCCACAGGTCTTGCGGTCTATGAGCTGCAGTCCAGGGGTGCAGTCACACTCGAAGCCAATCACCATGTCCCTGCAGATGTGGGAGCAGCCTCCGTTGTTCAACAGACACTCATTCAGGTCTGAAACAGCATACGGCAGAAGAAAACAAATCTAATCTTATTTGTCACATGCGTCGAATACAACAGACCTTACAGTGAAATGCTTACTTACAAGCCCTTAAAACCAACAATGCAGTTAAGAAAAAAAAGAGTCAATGTGCAGGGGCACCGGTTAGTCAAGGTAATATGTACATGTGGGTAGAGTTAAAGTGACTATGCATAGATAAAGAGTAGCAGCAGTGTAAAAGATAAGGGGGTGGGGGGGCAATGCAAATAGTCATTTAATTAGTTGTTGAGGAGTCTTATGGCTTGGGGGTAGAAGCTGTTACGAAGTCTTTTGGACCTAGACTAGGTGCTCCGGTACCGGAGAACAGTCTATGACTAGGGTGGCTGGAGTCATTGACAATTTTTAGGGCCTTCCTCTGACACCACCAGGTATAGAGGTCCTGGATGGCAGGAAGCGGTGATTACTAAAGCACTTCATTCACAAACAAAGGCCTGACTAAAATCTAATCACATCAGTGGACTGGCTTTGGCTGGCTGAATGACAGTGGACTAATGTGATTGCTGTAGTGTAGGATGAGTTGGATAAGAAGAATACGAGGTAGCCTCCATGGGACAGGTGAAAAAGGTAAAGCTACAGTTGAAGTCGGAAGTATACATACACTTAGGTTGGAGTCAATAAAACTCGTTTAGCAACCACACATTTCTTGTTAACAAACTATAGTTTTGGCAAGTCGGTTAAGACATCTACTTTGTGCATGACACAATACATTTTTCAAACAATTGTTTACAGACAGATTATTTAACTGCATCACAAATCCAGTGGGTCAGAAGTTAAAATGCACTAAGTTGACTGTGCCATTAAACAGCTAGGAAAATTCCAGAAAATTATGTCATGCATTTAGAAGCTTCTGATAGGCTAATTTACATCATTTGAGTCAATTGGAGGTGTACCTGGAGATGTATTTCAAGGCCTACCTTCAAACTCAGTGCCTCTTTGCTTGACATCATGGGAAAATCAAAAGAAATCAGCCAAGACCTCAGAAAAATAAATTGTAGACCTCCACAAGTCTGGTTCATCCTTGGGAGCAATTTCCAAACGTCTGAAGGTACCACGTTCATATGTACAAACAATAGTACGCAAGTATAAACACCATGGGACCACGCAGCCGTCATACCGCTCAGGAAGGAGACGCGTTCTGTCTCCTAGAATGAACGTACATTGGTGCGAAAAGTGCGAATCAATCCCAGAACAGCAGCAAAGGACCTTGTGAAGACGCTGGAGGAAACGGGTACAAAAGTATCTATCCACAGTAAAACGAGTCCTATATCGACCTAGCCTGAAAGGCCGCTCAGCAAGGAAGAAGCCACTTCTCCAAAACCGCCATAAAAAAGCCAGTCTACGGTTTGCAACTGCACATGGGGACAAATATGGTACTTTCTGGAGAAATGTCCTCTGGTCTGAAGAAACAAAAATAGAACTGTTTGGCCATAATGACCATCGTTATGTTTGGAGGAAAAAGGGGGATGCTAGCAAGCCGAAGAACACCATCCCAACCGTGAAGCACGGGGTTGGCAGCATCATGTTGTGGGGGTGCTTTGCTGCAGGAGGGACTGGTGCACTTCACAAAATAGATGGCATCATGAGGATGGAAAATTATGTGAATATATTGAAGCAACATCTCAAGACATCAGTCAGGAAGTTAAAGCTTGGTCGCAAATGGGTCTTCCAAATGGACAATGACCCCAAACATACTTCCAAAGTTGTGGCAAAATGGCTTAAGGACAACAAAGTCAAGGTATTGAAGTGGCCATCACAAAGCCCTGACTTCAATCCTATAGAACATTTGTGGGCAGAACTGAAAAAGCGTGTGCGAGCAAGGAGGCCTACAAACCTGACTCAGTTACACCAGCTCTGTCAGAAGGAATGGGCCAACATTCACCCAACTTATTGTGGGAAGCTTGTGGAAGGCTACCCGAAATGTTTGACCCAAGTTAAACAATTAAAAGGCAATGCTACCAAATACTAATTGAGTGTATGTAAACTTCTGACCCACTGGGAATGTGATGAAAGAAAAAAAGCTGAAATAAATCATTCTCTCTACTATTATTCTGACATTTCACATTCTTAAAATAAAGTGGTGATCTAACTGACCTAAGACAGTGAATTTTTACTGGGATTAAACTTCAGGAATTGTGAAAAACTGAGTTTAAATGTATTTGGCTAAGGTGTATGTAAACTTCCAACTTCAACTGTATATAGTAGTGTACACAAACACACCCATAGCCAAAATAGTGTATCAATCCCAATGTACTGCAGTCTAAAACCAGCGCATTATTACTACAACTTGTGAATCAACACTAGACAAGCTAAGCCACTTGAGTAAATGCACACAAAAATGCCATTTACCAGACACTTTTATCCAAAACGACTTAGTCATGTGTGCATACATTTTCCCCATGGGTGGTCCCAGGAATCGAACCAACTACCCTGGCGTTACAAGCATCATGCTCTACCAGCTGAGCTATAGAGGACCACTCATCATTCTTCATAGTGAATAAACAATCACAAGACGGCTCCATAACTGAACTTATCCTCTCTGCTGCTTAATAAAACACAGGTTTGGCTCTCATCCACTTACTGCACTCTTTGATGGGCTCGTCGCTCCAGTCTGGACAGTCCCGGGCCTTGTTGCACACTTTACTCATCTCTATACACTCTCCACTCCGACACTTGAATTTGTCAGGGCCATTGCACTGTGTCACTGGGTTGTGAAAGAAAGTGGCATTACAAAGTGGTGATAATGGAATGTTACAAAGAGGTACAGTGGTATAACAGAAGTTTGTGTAGGAGGTTGAGAGGCAACCATCTGCATGGCCCCCATAGGAACAGAGGTGTGCTAAATGGTAGGTGCAGCCAAAGCAATTCATTTGCGTGTTGCAAATCAAAATGTTATTAGTCACATGCGCCGAATTCAACAGGTGTCGTAGACCTTACAGTGAAATGCTTACTTACAAGCCCCTAACCAACAATGCAGTATAAAAAAATATATATATATGAATAAGAAATAAAAGTAACTAAAGAGCAGCAGTAAAATAACAGCGAGACTATATACAGGGGGGGGGGGGGTGCCGGTACAGAGTCAATGTGCGAGGGCACCGGTTAACTGATGTCAATTTAACTCTACATGTACTATGCATAGATGACAAACAGAGTAGCAGCGGTGTAAGAGGGGGGGGCAATGCAAATAGTCTGGGTGGCCCTTTGATTAGATGTTCAGGAGTCTTATCGCTTGGGGGTAGAAGCTGTTTAGAAGCCTCTTGGACCTAGACTTGGCGCTCCGGTACCGCTTGCCGTGAGGTAGCAGAGAACAGTCTATGACTAGGGTGGCTGGGGTTGTTTACATGTTTTAGGTCCTTCCTCTGACACCGCCTGGTATGGAGATCCTGGATGGCAGGGAGCTTGGCCCCAGTGATGGACTGGGCCGTTCACAATACCCTCTGTAGTGACTTGCGGTCGGAGGCCGAGCAGTTGCCATACCAGGCAGTGATGCAACCAGTCAGGATGCGCTCGATGGTGCAGCTGTAGAACCGTTTGAGGATCTGAGGACCCATGCCAAATCTTTTCAGTCTCCTGAGGGTGAATAGGTTTTGTCGTGCCCTCTTCACGACTGTCTTGGTCCAAGCACACCATGTTAGTTTGTTGGTGATGTGGACACCAGGGAACTTGAAGCTCTCAACCTGCTCCACTACAGCCCCGTCGATGACAGTGCGTGGTCCTCTTTTTCCTGTAGTCCATAATCATCTCCTTTGTCTTGATCACGTTGAGAGAGCGGTTGTTGTCCTGGCACCACACAGCCAGGTCTCTGACCTCCTCCCTATAGGCTGTCTCGTCGTTGTCGGCGATCAGGCCTACCACTGTTGTTTCATCGGCAAACTTAATGATGGTGTTGGAGTCGTGCCTGGCCATGCAGTCATGAGTGAACAGGGAATACAGGAGGGGACTGAGCACGCACCCCTGAGGGGCCCATGTGTTGAGGATCAGCGTGGCGGATGTGTTGTTACCTACCCTTACCACCTGGGGCAGCCCGTCAGGAAGTCCAGGATCCAGATGTCCCAGGGTCCTTAGCTTATTGATGAGCTTTGAGGGCACTATGGTGTTGAACATTGAGCTGTAGTCAATGAATAGCATACTCACATAAGTGTTCCTTTTGTCCAGGTGGGATAGGGCAGTGTGGAGTGCAATAGAGATTGCATCATCTGTGAATCTGTTGGGGCGGTATGCAAATTGGAGTGGGTCGTGGGTTTCTGGGATAATGGTGCTGATGTGCGCCATGACCAGCCTTTCAGAGCACTTCATGGCTACAGATGTGAGTGCTACGGTTCGGTAGTCATTTAGGCAGGTTACCTTAGTGTTCTTGGGCACTATGGTGGTCTGCTTAAAACATGTTGGTATTACAGACAGGGAGAGGTTGAAAATGTACTGGGAGAGGTTGAAAATGTCAATGAAGACACTTGCCAGTTGGTCAGCGCACTCTCGCAGTACACGTTTGAAGTCAATACTTCGATAACCTGAAAGTCCTGAAATATCTAAATATAGTATTTATTGAGCATCTTTTGACCCAACTCATACAGGAATAACAGTATTTATGGGATGAGTAACACTGAAGCAAACATAACCTTGTTCAGAAAATGTTCTGTAGCAACAGAAACAGTTTAAGTTTTTCAAGTAGATTATTTTGGAATGGCATTACTTCTGGTTGAACGCACTCACAGTTTTTGCAGTTGACTTCATCGGTGCCATCTGCACAATCATGCAAACCGTTGCACTGTCTGCTGCTGTGGATACAGTTGCCGTCCTCACACTTGAACTGGTCCGGTCTGCAGGAACGAACAGCTGAAGAGGACACAGAGTTGTTAAACCATTAACACTTACACAGAATACACTAACAACCATGACCTTATTTACACCCTCATAATGCCTACACCAGTGGTTCCCAACCTTTTTTGGTTACTGTACCACCAACAGAATTTTGCGCTACTCTGAATACCCCTGAAGTACCCACTCATGTGGATTTTACCAGTAATCCTATGGTCTCGACATGTACCCCTGGTTGGGAACAACTGACCTGCACCATGATCAACAGATACACTCATGATAGCTGCTATGAACACTGAATATAGAGACAAATATGCATTTTATGAAGAGCCTTTTATTGCAAAATATATTTATTGTAATGGAAGGCTCCGTTTATGACTATATGAAAGCAGCTCAATCTCAGAGCAAAAAAGCAACCCAAAACTCCGCTGGCCTGCTGGAACGTTCAGGTGGTCTGATTAAGCCTCTCAACACTTACAACAGTTGGCTTCGTCGCTGCCATCCTTGCAGTCTGGGTCCCCGTCACATCGCCACTTGCGGTGGATGCACTCCCCAGACCTACACTGTGTCTCGCTGGATGAACATTTGGCCGGCGGCGTGGGTTGGCGACCACATCGCTGAGGGGACTCATCTGATTGGTCCTGGCAGTCCACGTCATCGTCACAGACCCAGTTGCCAGGGATACAGGTGGCATTGCCACACTGGAACTCGCTGGGACCACAGGAGGACAGAGCACATTCCTGCTCATCACTCCCGTCACCACAGTCATCCTCCCCGTTACAGACGAAGTTACGGGAAATGCAGCGGCCGCTCGCACAGGTGAACTCCAGCGAGGCGCACGTGATGTTACCTGTGGGAGGGAACAGAGTACCCAGTACTGTGATGCTAATGTAGAAATCAACATCCAATGTGTACTCCTAAATTAACTGTTTCTGTTTAGATTCATTCCAAAGCAGTAAATAAGTTATGTCACACCTAGTGGTTTGTGATGGACACCTCCCATCATACTGCCATCAGTAAAATCAACTCACCACAGTTCATTTCATCCTCTCCGTTATCGCAGTCCTTCTCTCCATCACACTTCCAGAAGACGGGGATGCATTGGGTGGACCCGGCCCCACAGCTAAACTCATTCACACGGCAGGTCCTGGTGTCTGCAAAGCACATGGATGGAGGGATTGAATTTATAGGCCTTTAATGCTTTGATTGAGATGGGAAATGCTTAACACACAGGACTGCAGGGTGGTGGTGGGCTAGGCTGGCTAATGGAGCACTGAGCGATTTATTGAGCAGGGCACCCAGGCCAACTTATGCGGTTAAACTAATTTGATACATTCAAAAAGCAATTCGGTGGGTAGCCAAGTCAATTGAGCCATGTGTTCAACGTGTGTACACACTGTACGGTTTTACACTCCCTCAGTCGTTACTGGGTCTGTATCGTATAGATGAGATTATAGCCTCCACAACAACTAGGTTATTTTAATTCAGAGAATGTCTTTGAGCCCATTCAGAACATTTACAAGTGTCTATCAATAGTGGCTATTGATCCACCATACAATTCATGTTGTTTAGAGATCAAACCTAGAGGAATTTCAGAGATATCCATCCCTCATTCCCTTCTACAAGAATATCTATCAGGAACTGATCTGTTACTCATGCGATTGAAACAGTGGGTGCATGTGTAGCAGGGAGGTCTGCCTTGAGTGATCTGGTAAGAACACTAGATACCAGATCAATGAAGTTCAATTTCTGAGTAATGCACATGAAAGCATGCTGGGCTTTATCAGTCAGAGAAAGGTCAGTTTGTGAAGCATGAGCTATATCAAAGAAGCTAACTCCTACAGAGAGAGCCTAATG
The DNA here is from genome assembly GCF_016432855.1 of Salvelinus namaycush. NCBI lineage: Eukaryota > Metazoa > Chordata > Actinopteri > Salmoniformes > Salmonidae > Salvelinus > Salvelinus namaycush. Next base: position 13,572,811 of record NC_052309.1, on the reverse strand, counting down.
TAACATCACCAGTGGTGGAAAGAGTACCCAACTATCATACTTGAGTAAAAGTAAAGATACCTTGGAAAATTACTCAAGTAAAAGTAAAAGTTTGACCCAGTAAAATTTTACTTCAGTAAAAGTATTTGGTTTAAAATATACTTAAGTATAAATCATTTCAAATTCCTTATATTAAGCAAATCAGATGGCACCATTTTCTTTTTTATTTATTTACAGAAAGCCAGGGGCACACTCCAACATAATTTACAAAAGCGGCATGTGTGTTTAGTGAGTCCACCAGATCAGAAGCAGTAGGGATGACCAGGAATATTTGGTTGATAAGTGTGTGAATTTGACTATTTTCCTGTCCTGCTAAGCACTCAAAATGTAACAAGTATTTTTGGGTGTCAAGAAAACATATGGAGTAAAAAGTATAATATTTTCTTAAGGAGTGTAGTGAAGTAAAAGTAGTCAAATATATTAATAGTAAAGTACAGATACCCCAAAAAACTACTTAAGTTGGACTTTAAAGTATTTTTACTCAAGTACTTTACACCATTGAACATCAGACACAGGGCTCAGACAGTCTAATGTATGATGGCAGATGAACGGACCGACATGCTGCTTCGGAAAATATTCTCATCTAACCTAAGGCACCTTTGGGAGGGGATTGCTCAAAGCCAACTGGTTTATGAAAATGAAAGAAAATTCTGAAGAATTAAGAGTTCCTCAATTCCACAGTATTTAGGTATGGTGAGCGGTGATACATTCTCTTGCTCCCCCCCCCCCACCCCACCCACATCCATAGACAGAGGCTAAATAAAGTTGAAGAAATTTAACTTGACTCATGAAAAGTGAGGGCAATGAGTTGTATACAGTATAAGACAGTCTTCAATTCTTAATCTAACAAACTACTGAAAATGAATGAACAACATATTCCTATTTGGAGCTGGATCCACATGACTTACGGCACACTTCCACACGCTCGTCAGACCCATCCTCACAGTCTGGCTCTCCGTCGCAGTGCCATCTCTTGGGGACGCATTGGCCATTACGACAGACAAAGTCCACCTCTGCACAGGTCTTCCGAACTGCAAAGGCATAGAGGAATAGAGTGTGTTAGAATGATACAGTATGCTAGCTTAGGAATCAAAATGGGAAGCTGACAGTAAGTGAAGCCACTGTCTTTCAGTGTGAGGCCAAAAATCTGCTCCCGTTGGCTGCCTGCCAACCAAAATACCACATAAGAGCCAAGTCATACCGACCCAGACTAATCCAATATAATGATTCACAATGTGCCCTTTAAATCCTAGTCTGTAACCACTTTTCCATCCACAGTTTTGTAAAGTCATACCGTATAAAAATAAAATTACAACAGCTGTGATGGAAACAGGAAGTTTCGTTCCAATTTTATAAATGCCGACAGAATTAGTTTGTTCGACATGGTGGGATCATTTTGGGTCTGTAAAATTAATTATGCGAGAAATAGCAATGGAAACACCTTTTTGCAGATATTGATATAATAACCATCATATCGAAGTAAATTTGGCCCTATGGGACTCCCAATCACAGCCGGATGTGATGCAGCCTGGATTCGAACCAGGGACTGCAGTGCCATAAACCGCTGCGCCACTCGGAAGCCCTAAAACTAGCTTCATGTCCACTGTGTTCAAGTGCCTCCTCATAGGCTATTCCTCCCTGTGGCTAGAATGGCAATATGTGGCAGAGTCCCATCAGCATTAATGTTACCAGGGAAGGGCTCTGTGTGGTTGTTGGGTTAATTTATACAGTAGGTCGAGGGAGCCATGGGCAGAGAGAGACATAGGAAAACAAAACAAAAAATGGGCAAGTAATCCATTTAGAAACCCAAAGGTAAGGCTGGACGATATGGCCTTAAAAAAAAAAAGTTAATGTTTTTTTTCTAATTTATGAACGATTCAAGATAACGTGTGTATCTAATTACGATTTTTTTTGCACAATAAAAAAAATAGTCAATACACTGCATTTCAAAACAGATAATCTAATGCATTCAGGGCTTGTAAATTATACCTAGGCATCCACAACCATAAAACCCACTAATAAATGTAATTATTTTATCGAAATAGTTTAACCTGCTTTTTTGCAATCATCCCTGATCTGGCTTTCAAGTCTGTCTACCTCATTCTTGTTTTTAACCAAAACCATGCACATCCACTTGTAGTGGCCAACTTCATGTAGCAGGAATCACAGAACATGGACACAGGTCTCAACCTTTCAAACCCACGTGCTAGAGAGTAGCCAATTGTTATATTTCAAGACTAGACAACTTGTATCTATTTGCTTGCTAACAAGGTAGAACAGTTTAAAAGTTTTGAATGAACCCTCCTGTCCAACTGTTTAAACATAGTTTAGCTATTGAAGTGGCCTACCGGGATAAGATGCTTATTTCTCAGAATGAAAACGAGTTGCCAATTCCTTATATAAATAAGTATTTTTATGGTCATTGCACTATTTTTATATAAAAACAGACTAGACAGCTAGCACATAACAATCTGTGGCTACCGCAATGACAATTGTGACAGAAACGGAACATTAATTTTCCACATGTTCGTGGATACTCTCGTTTTAATAAGGTCTGCCTTGTTCTACATTGAGAGTTGATACATTATACGGGTATCGTTAAAGGTTAAATCCTCAGCGAGTTTTAAACTGCTTCTTGTCAGAGGAAGACGTTATCTTTCGTTTTTGTTGTGAGTGGCAGGGGGAGGGGCTTGGTGTCTGTGTGCGAGTGGGCAGGAGCATGCATAGCACAGATGGCGCGAAGGAGACGAGATCCAAAAGACAGAATGCGCATGAAAACGAACAAAAAAGAAAAACCTAGCTTCTTGCGATATGCATTTGGCACATCGCACTAAAACAAATTCGATATTACCTTACATAGACTTATGTAAGCACAGCTTTAATTGAGAGACCGCACCACACATCCCTTTCCCCCGTCTCATCCACCATGACCCAGATATCACAGAGATTCAAGGAGAAACACTGTTTGCTCAGATGGGGGCTCGTTTGCACGTCTCTGTCACTGCCATTTTCAGCTCAGTAACCGCTGCCACTCGCACCAGGTCATGTTAGCCCTGCTGGATTTAGTCACAACACCAACGGGGCCCAGATAAGTAGGGATGTGCATCTTTCCCCTTCAATACGCATCTAAACATGAGCTCCGATATGATACAGTAACAAACAATACGTTTTAGTTTGAAACGATTCGGTTTGATTAGAGAACGAATCTATATTTGTTGCATAAACGCATACATATTTAAAAATCTACTGCAGATGGAGCTCGTGAGCTGGATCTGTCGGAACTGACGTGTGTGTGTGTGTGTGTGAATGATGTATGGCTATGGAGTATGTATGTAGGCACTTGAGCTGTACCATAAGGGAAACTAAGCATCTACCACCAAATTGTTCTGCGCTACCACTGTCAGATTAGGGAGGCAATGTAGCCCATATTTTTTTTGTCCACTCACTTTGGTTCTGAAATTACAATCACACACTTAAAAGGTTCACTATGAAGAAATCGCGCCATTTCCTGGCTGCTAAAATTCAAATAGTTTGCCTAATTTCGGAGAAAACAAGCAGTCATTGTGAAACGAATCATTGTACCAGCTAAGTCTCTGAAATATATTTTCCATAACCAAAATTATTGTACTTTCAGCTGGTGTACAAAACCGAAAGTAAAAGACGCAAAAAATGAAATTTAGGGGAAGCATAGAAATAGCGCACATAGAACAGATCTACCGTTTCTTAGACTTGCTTTTAATAAGAACTCCAAAATCGAATGGTTGACATTTGGCAGGTTTACCAAAAGATTGTTTTCTGTCCTCATGAAAGAGACTTCACCCTGTATATCAACAAATGACCATTATATATACACACACTGATTGTTAAAAGAAAAACTAACAAAATTATTGCGGATGATGAATCTATTGTTAGCCCCATTCAGCAGGTATAGCCAGATGAGTTGTCTCCAGTAGTAAAAAAAAAATTAAACAGTGCATAGATAACAATAACATAGGTTGTCACTCTAATAAAGCCTAATATCGTGCAAGCAATTTTAGCATTTGCATGCTGAAGGTGCCGCAAAGATGTGAAAGATCTGGAACAGTTGGTCAGCGCGCAAAGCTGGGCACAGTGCACAGTTTGACTAGGCTACTGACATTGCCTTGGGGTGTTCAGCATGCAAAATTACTTGTAGATCAATGAGTGTAAAAAAGGCCATCCTGCTCCTCTCTACCCAACTTCCCCTCATAGTCCCTTCAGTTTCCCTTAAATCCCTTTAGTTTGGCTGCTCAGCCTACCTAAATTATCCCTCACCAATCATACCCCTGCCATTCCCAACCAGTCAGAGTGCTTGGAAATGCACATCTGGGCACTGCACCCGCCCACTCAGGTCAGGGTTGTCGTCATCCGAAGGGAGAAGACGCATGTTTCTGAGGACTTTCTATTGTCGACAGTAACATGAATGTCTGAATGTTGTGCGTGTATCGAAATGACCACAACAATAAGAGTAAAAACAGCCAGCTCATCTATCTCATTTCCCCAACTTTCTTTTGGTTTTCCTATTGGAATAAATTAACGCCAATCATCAATTTATTAGCCAATAAGCAGCCTTCTTTCCCGGGATTTAGGGTAAAACCCAACCAGGCAGGACCTCAGGCAGTCTGTAGTTTCCATTCTTATGATCAATCTGTTTCTCTCCTGCTTATTTTCCCTCCTTAAAATAAACTACTTTTCTTTCTGATATTATTGTGCGTGAAGCTACATACCACACAATTAGTATCAGACAGTGGTGTATGTGTGTGGATCTTCATTAAATCCTTGAACTGGAACTACTGCTTCCTCGTGTTCTGAACGGACCCCTGTGGCAGTTGCTAGCGGCCTAAAATCCAGCACCTAAGTTATCCATCCCTTTTTATTGGTCCTTCGAATTCATAAACCCATATTTTTCAATAAGATTAAGTAATTTGGATTACTAAAATCATAAACATCTTCAAAGGATACAGCTGTGTCTGTGTGGTGGTGACTATGAAGAGTAGTGATGGACCTCAACATCATGTTCTAACCGGACAGCACTATAAAAAGGGCAGAACCAAACCAATCAGTTATAAGTATATATGAGGGCATTCACAGCCGACCGTTTTTACATGGTCCTTCTATAGTGACCAACATTTTACATTTTTTCTTCTTCCCCATAGTCCGTCAATTCTCCGGATTTAGTGACCAATATATATATATATTTTTTACATGGTCCTTCGTATCACCGGATTCTGATCTGCTATAGTTGAGATGTTGGAGTACCCAGAAAAGGAGTTGTTTAAACACCCCAGGATGCAGACCAGTTATCCTGCAACCCTAAGACGTATGAGACTACTGTCACTATCCACCTCAGCCCACACGAAGCCGTCATGCACCCGAGGAAGATGAGTTGTGAGGCCCTACACGCCTCTCTCATCTAAGAGACTACCAGCCCTGCTCCAGGCCTCCTCAGTGGTCAGGGAGTGACCACACCCTCACCAGTTGGGAGCTGATGAGAGAATATGAGTACCTGCGTCACGAGCAGCAAGAGATCAAGGGGGCGTACTCTAGGCCCTCCCGGCCTAAGTCAACGCCGCAGGAGCACTAGTACCGCCACTACTCTCCTGACCACCACCGCTCTAGGCCTCCAAGGCTAGAGCCATCGTCACAGGAGCGCCATCACTGCCGGTCCTCCCCGAGTCGGCCCGGCTACTCTCCTGAGAGACTACTCCAGGCCTGAGTTTTCGCCACCTCCATGGGACCATTGAGACCCCACTACGTCCAGAGGTGGCCCAGCTATTCAACAGATCTTCATTGCTCCATGCCCCCCCAGCTGGAGCCTATGTCATATCTGCCAGAGCGTTAGAGGTACCACCCCGAGGTGGTCCAGCCACTTTCCAGACCGACATCCCTCTAGGCCCACCTGTGCGCCCCAGAGCGGCCTAGCTCCCAAGCAGATGAAGACAACTCCAGAGTTGGTCTGCACCCTCCTCAGCCAGCTCCTCGATTAGCCACAGTTAAGGACACTCCCGCTCCAGTCGTGGAGCCACAGCCAGCCGGTGCCATGAAGCCTGTTCTGGTTGCGGAGTCATCCTCTCCTCCCAGTTGGGATACCCTGCTAGTCAAGGCACTCAGTCCACAGCTCTAGTATATCCTGCCCTGCATGGACCGCAGACCCCCTCCTTATTGGGTACGCATCGTCCTAGGCCGCCAGGCTTAGAGCGCCCTGCCATGCTTGGCCATAAGTTAGCTGTCCAGTCTGCAGTCTCCTGCCCTGCTCAGATCACGCAAGTTAGGCACTTGCCTATCCCACCAGGTTTAGAGCCTTCTGCCTTACTAGGCCCCAAGTTCATGGTACTAGGCTCAGTCTCTAGACATAGGTCAGTCCACAGCTCCTTAGCTCACCGGCTTAGAGCCTCCTGCCCTGCTAAGTCACAAGTTACCTGCGCTAGGTTCAGTCCTCAGCCCCTAGCACTAGGTCATTGGTCTCCAGCTGTACTAGGTCTGTTGTCTCCAGCATTTGTCAGCCCTCAGTCCCTAGCCCAGGTGGGTCATCAGGCTCCTGCCCCGCTAGGCTCAATGGGACCAGTTTCTCCCTGTCAGGTCCAGAGTCGCCCTCCCTGTCAGGTCCAGAGTTATCAGCACTAGGCTCCGAGCCTTCAGACGTTCTAGTTTCGCTGTGTCCAGTTCTATCCAGCCTGGCGGAGCAGTGGACTGAGGGCCAAAGGTTCTCTGCCCCATTAGGTCTACAGCATCAGTCGTCAAGCAGTCAGCTCCCTCAGGGCTACACGCCAAACCACCTGCCCTAGTTCTAGGCCCTGGGTCTTCAATCCCGGTAGACTCAGAGTCATCTGCTCCTCTAGGCATGCAGTTAGACAGTGCGCAGCCCTCAGCCTGTACCCAGTCGCCTATACTAGCGCTAAACTATACAATCCCTGCTCGACTAGTTTTGCAGCCTCCCACCATACCTGGCTTGAAGTCCTCCGATTTCAAGTCCCCTGCTCTGCTAGGTCCTCAGCTCCCTGACCTGGGGAACCCACCGTTCCCTGACCCGGGGGGCCTGCTGTCTCTACTTCTGGGGGGGTGCCGACCTCCTGCCTTGGACGACCCTCAACCCTTCACACGTGGGAGACCACCTGACCTTGTCTCTGGGGACCAGCCGGCCGCCGCCTCCAGATCCCTGATGATCCTCCCCACATGTTCCATGATAGTCACCGCTTTCAGCAGTGAAGGAGTCATCAGCATCAGCCAATGAGTTGTGGCCGGCATGACACATTCCTCCGCCGCAGTAGGCGAGCCACCTGCTTCAGCCGTGGCCAGCCTCCAGCATTCCACTCAGCGTCTAAGGATGGGGCCCAGCTGCCCTGCACAAGCTGAGTTAGAGGGCCCTACCCCACCCGCATGGTGTTCCTTGGGGTAGCCCAGGACCGTCTCCGCGTATCTGTGTACCTCCCATACGGGGCGGTCCCTAAGCCTAGCCGGGTAGGTGTAGCCCGCTAGGAATAAGCTTCCCCTCAAGGCCTGTGGCTTTTCAGACAATTTGGCCCTTTCAATACTGTGGGCCCCATTAGAAACTGTGCCATTTAGGTTAGAGGCCTTTTTGTGGATGTTAATATTTCCATATGAAATATTGGGGCAGCTTTAAAAAAAAGGCTGTCCTGCTCATCTCCTCTAAGTCCCCTTAGTTTGGCTCTTCAGCCTACCCAAGTTATTTCTCACCAATCATAGCCCTGCCATTCCCAACCAACCAGAGCGCTTGGAAATGCACATCTGCACATCTGCACCCGCCCACTCAGGTCAGAGTGTTATCATCGTTCCAATGGGAGAAGACGCATGTTTGAGGACTTGCTATTGTCGACAGAAACACGAATGTCTGAATGTTGTGTGCATCAAAATAACCACAACAATAAGATGAAGTCATTTGGATTACCAAAATCATAAACATCCTCAACGGAAACAGCTGTGTGTGTGGTGGTGACTATGACGAGTACAGCGATGGCCTCATGTTTAACCGGACAGCACTATAAAAAGGACAGAGCCAAACCAATCAGTTATAAGTATATAGCGGGTGAAGGCATTGACAACCAACCGTTTTTACGTCGACCTTCTAGCCGGATATAGTGACCAATAGTTTTTACAGACTCAACACAGGTACATGCTTACTTCGGCACCGAAGGAGAAGGTGCATCGGTTGTCACCAAATATGAGGTATTTTCGGAAGGTAGCATGTAATATGAGCAAAAAGATGTTGAATCCATTTTACAGTAAGGCTGTAACGTAACAAAATATGGAATAAGTCGAGGTGTCTGAATACTTTCCAAATGCACTGTATTTTCAGCTGTTTGAAGCTTATGTACAAAACCAAAAGTAAAAGACGCAAAAATGAAACTTAACGGGAAGCATAGAAATAATGCACATAGAACAGATCTACCACTTCTTAGACTTGCTTTCAATGAGAATGAAATGTGAATTATAGATCTGTCAATGTGAATTTGGTCAGGTCACCCAAAAAGTAGCAGCTTTAAACATTTGAATAGTGGCCCAAAACTTATCGGTGATTCATTATATCCATTATAACGGGTAGGCCATCATTGTCAATAAGAATTTGTTCTTAATTCTTGTCAATAGAGGGGCGCTGTTTTCACTTTGGAAAAAATCGTGCCCAAATGAAACGGCCTCGTACTCTTTTATAGATCATACAATATGCATATTATTATTACTATTGGATAGAAAACACTCAGAAGTTTCTAAAACTGTTTGAATTATGTCTGTGAGTAAAACAGAACTCATTTTGCAGCAAACTTCCATGCAGGAAGTGAAAAATCTGAAAACGAGGCTCTGTTTCAGGGCCTGCCTATTCAATTGCCTTATATTTATCGATATGCATGAACTTCATACGCCTTCCACTAGATGTCAACAGGCAGTGGAAGGTGGAATGGGGTGTCTAGCTTGATCTGAGGCCGAACAAGAGCTTTTGGAGTGGCAGGTCAGGAATTTTCTTGGTCTACCAAGGCGCACCGCGGAGCTCGACATTGGCTTCTGAAAAGCGTTACGTATACACGGCGAATATCTCCGGCTCTGATTTTATTTGATACATGTGATAATAACATCATAAAGTAGGTTTTTTCAACCGAGTTTTATCAGTTTATTCAACGTTTATTGGGACTTTTGGAATTTTCCGTTCTTTGCGCCAAGAGTTGATGGGCATGTTCGCGCCACATGGCTAGCTAAGGTTGCTAATTCGACAGAAGAAATGGACATTCTAAAACCAAACAACGATTTATTCTGGACCAAGGACTCCTTGTACAACATTCTGATGGAAGCTCAACAAAAGTAAGAAAACATTTATGATGTTATTTCGTATTTCTGTGTAAAATGTTGAGTCCTATTCTCCGCCATTTTGGTGAGCGCTGTCTCGCAATAACACAAGCTGTATGTTATGGTAAAGTTATTTTTAAAAATCTAACACAGCGGTTGCATTAAGAACCAGTGTATCTTTCATTTGCCATAAAACAAGTATTTTTATGTAAAGTTTATGATGAGTTCTTTGGTCAGATTAGGTGAGTGTCCAAAATATCTCTGGAGAATCGATGCTACGTATTCGCAATGTATAATCAGGATTTGTAGCTCTAAATATGCACATTTTCGAACAAAACATAATTGTATAACATAATGTTATAAGACTGTCATCTGATGAATTTGTTCAATGTTAGTGATTAATTTTATATCTTTTGCTGGTTTTTGCGAAAGCTACCTTTTGCGGTGAATAAATGCGTTTGTGTGTTTGGCTATTGTGGTAAGCTAATATAATTCTATATTGTGTTTTCGCTGTAAAACAAAAATTGGAAATATTGGCTGGATTCACAAGATGTTTATCTTTCATTTGCTGTACACCATGTATTTTTCATAAATGTTTTATGATGAGTATTTAGGTATTTCACGTTGCTCTCTGTAATTATTCTGGCTGCTTTGGTGATATTTTTGATGGTAGCTGCAATGTAAAACTATGATTTATACCTCAAATATGCACATTTTCAAACAAAACATAAATGTATTGTATAACATGTTATAAGACTGTCATCTGATGAAGTTGTTTCTTGGTTAGTGACTAATTTTATCTCTATTTGGTCGGTTTTGTGATAGCTACCTATGCGGTAGAAACATGGTGAAAATATGCGGTTGAGTCTTTGGCTATTGTGGTAAGCTAATAGAAATACATAGTGTTTTCGCTGTAAAACATTTTAAAAATCGGAAATGATGGCTGGATTCACAAGATGTTTATCTTTCATTTGCTGTATTGGACTTGTGATTTCATGAAAATTATATTATATCCCTGTCCCGTCAGGCTAGGCTATGCTAGTCAGCTTTTTTGATGAGGAGGATCCCGGATCCGGGAGAGAGAAGTGGTAGAGGTTTAACTGACTTGCCTAGTTAAATAAAAAAATAGCAAGGTTTGTTTTCTAACACAGTAGGCTATGTCGCCGATTTGTCACCAATCTGACTTAATTTTGCGGAATAGAGAGAGTGTGTGTGTGTGTGTGTGTGTGTCACCCTCACCGCAGGTGTTCTCGTCACTCCCGTCGGAGCAGTCCTCATCCCCGTCACACTGCCAGACAGACGGGATGCAGCGACCGTTCCCACACTGGAACTGACTGGGCTCACATTCTGTCTTTGATCCTGGAAGAAAGGAAAAAGGAACTAAAGATTGGATAACTTAAAACCATCATCATGTATAACTAGTGTACATGTCTCCAGGCCTCAAGGACTGCAAATATGTTCCATCTTGTTTGCCACTGAATTGAAAGGCCTCGAACCTGGGTGGTGTTTGTAGGGCACAGAAAACAAAAAAGCCATTAATATACAGACACGTTCAGCCAGGAAGAGTTAAATTCTAAATGACCGTATATTGGTTAATTTGACGACACGCTGTGCTGTAGGTACACCTGCTTAAGGTTGTTACCAGCCCGCCACAGTGAAACTTGTCAGCAAGCCACTAGCCAGCGCAGAGAGGAGAAAGTACAGCCAGACCATGTCCAATAACCCCTGCTCCTCAGTGATCATCCACTCAGCATGGGATCCTCTGCAGCAGGGGACTAACAGACCTCGTGCTGGGAGGCCAACACCGCCAGCACAATCGTCTGCCTGGGACAGTGCCAATTGTCCTGGGCAATGGTCATTATGAGTCCGAAATGCCACCCTATTCCCTAAATGGTGCATTACTTGTTCTGAACAGAGCCCCATAAGCTCTAATCAAAAGTAGGGCACTACATAAGAAATAAGGTGCCATTTCAGATAGACATCGTTAAACAAGCCAACAGATCAGGTAAAATGCCAAAGAACAATCAAGAGGGTCATATAAAACAAAGTGTTTGCAGTCTGGACATTCGCATAAGTCTCAGCAGCATTACCAAACAAGACACTGATATGGCTGCAGGCCTACACAGTCTACAGATTGCATTACTCAATGCCACTCATGCCAAAACCTACCAGTAATAGTTCAAGGCTAAAGGTAAGGACCGGTGTGCAGCAGCAGTGATACTGGAGTGGATTACATTAGAGCTTAACCTATGACCTCCAAACCATCTCCAGAATAATAAGGCTTGTCCTGAGGGGGCGGGGGACCATTTAACAAAATGAATGGAGACTAGTATAATCATATGTAAACAGCGTTGCTTCCGTCTCTCTCCTTGCCCCAACCTGGGCTTGACCTAGAGACCTGAATATTGACTACAGTCACCCTTGAAGCATCGTTACCCATCGATCCAATAAAGCCTCAGCCCTTGCAGAGCATGGGAAACTACTGTAATATACACTTACTGTAAGGGCTCAGAGCGAGTGATGTCACCGATTGAAATGCTACTAGCGTGCACCACTAACTAGCTAGCCATTTCACACCGGTTACACACAATGAGGCTGAATCATGTGAACACAACTCAGTCAACTGTATAGGTCCTATTGCTCATCTGTTATACAGAGCAAGCAAAGTTCACCAGGAGTAAACTTGCAACTCATCAGATGTCTCTGCTACTGCACCACATTTTGTGCTGAGGTTGCTTCACTAAAAAGTGAACATGGTAGCGAGCCTGGGGCAGCGGGTTTGTGCTTACCCAGTGTTGATAAACATAGGCTATAACTGAACAAAAATACACTGCTCAAAAAAATAAAAGGGAACACTTAAACAACACAATGTAACTCCAAGTCAATCACACTTCTGTGAAATCAAACTGTCCACTTAGGAAGCAACACTGATTGACAATAAATTTCACATGCTGTTGTGCAAATGGAATAGACAAAAGGTGGAAATTATAAGCAATTAGCAAGACACCCCCAATAAAGGAGTGGTTCTGCAGGTGGTGACCACAGACCACTTCTCAGTTCCTATGCTTCCTGGCTGATGTTTTGGTCACTTTTGAATGCTGGCGGTGCTTTCACTCTAGTGGTAGCATGAGACGGAGTCTACAACCCACACAAGTGGCTCAGGTAGTGCAGCTCATCCAGGATGGCACATCAATGCGAGCTGTGGCAAGAAGGTTTGCTGTGTCTGTCAGCGTAGTGTCCAGAGCATGGAGGCGCTACCAGGAGACAGGCCAGTACATCAGGAGACGTGGAGGAGGCCGTAGGAGGGCAACAACCCAGCAGCAGGACCGCTACCTCCGCCTTTGTGCAAGGAGGAGCACTGCCAGAGCCCTGCAAAATGACCTCCAGCAGGCCACAAATGTGCATGTGTCTGCTCAAACGGTCAGAAACAGACTCCATGAGGGTGGTATGAGGGCCCGACATCCACAGGTGGGGGTTGAGGCACGTGGAGGCCACACACACTACTGAGCCTCATTTTGACTTGTTTTAAGGACATTACATCAAAGTTGGATCAGCCTGTAGTGTGGTTTTCCACTTTAATTTTGAGTGTGACTCCAAATCCAGACCTCCATGGGTTGATAAATTTGATTTCCATTGATAATTTGTGTGATTTTGTTGTCAGCACATTCAACTATGTAAAGAAAAAAGTATTTAATAAGAATATTTCATTCATTCAGATCTAGGATGTGTTATTTTAGTGTTCCCTTTATTTTTTTGAGCAGTGTATAAATGCAACAATTAATGATTTTACTGAGTTAAAGTTCATAAAGGAAATCAGTCAATTCAGTTCTAGTGGACGTTCCTGCAGTCAGCATGCCAATTGCATGCTCCCTCAAAACTTGAGACATCTGTGGTGTTGTGTGACAAAACACATTTTAGAGTTGCCTTTTATTGTCCCAAGCACAAGGTGCACCTGTGTAATTATCATGCTGTTTAAATCAGCTTCGTGATTCCCACACCTGTCTGGTGGATGGATTATCTTAGCAAAGGAGAAATGCTCACTAACCGGGATGTAATCATATTTGTGCACAAAGTGAGAGAACAGCATTTTGAGCATGTGAAAAAAAATGCTAGGATATTTTATTTCAGCTCACGAAACATGTGACCAACACTTTACATGCTGCGTTTATATTTATGTTAAGTATACGTTAGGGAATTAACCTACCAACCAAACTTTGAAGTAGGCCTACTGAAGCCTACCTGTCTCATATTTCACCAGTTTTACATGAATTGTAGGCTTCTCATCAAGTGTATGCAATTGTGTAAGCCTGAGAAACACTCCAAGGAAATATGTTGCGTCTCAGATGGATGTTATTGTGAAATCAGATGACTCAATTCATTGTTAAATACTGAACAAACCTGTTTCCACAATGAAAGCTAGAGCAAATATTGAAATTAAAATATGCTTCAGGCATAGACTACTTTTTTTTTTGTAATAAAAGAGACGTTTCCAAAAATATGTGTATCACTCCCATTTTGCATATCTAATTGGTTGAAGCCTAGATTTGATCGGTCTGTACATGACAATATACTAATTTCCTGTCTGTAGCCCCAACCCCTGTGATAGCCTGCCGACAACGTGCCTTTGAGCACTATTGGTCTCATTATCAAAATAAACTGAGAATATAGCCTATGATACATCTCCATTTTAATTAGGTCAACGAACCAATCTCTAATTTGCATACAGTCTCACTCAATACAAAGAAATTAAACAATCTGTGTGAGAAGCAACAAAAGCCCCTCAGCTGACACTAACAAATGTCATTTTCACAGTTGTGCAAAATCAGCTCTCAAAAACCCTTATCCGTATGTAGGGTTTTCAGCAATTACATTCGCCCACATGTGAACTATAAATCCGACAGTGTTAAAGTTTAGGAAAGTTAATCATCTCCCTCTCAAACCGGTTTTAGAAATACATGCGGATAGGCCCCTTCTTTCATCGGTGAGAAATAATCTTTCAAATAAATATACACTTACTGTAGCGGTTGTGCATAGATCCAGAAGCTGTGCGCCTCCAGTTGAAGAACTACATTTCCTCCCCAGTTATGCTTACACACAAGTTGGGCACACGCTAACACGCTGACCACACCATTCGCGTGCGTTGCAAAATAAATTGCACCCACACCAAAGAACATCTGCATTGCCAAGCGCTAAAATAGAAGTCAGTTCTATTTGTGACGCTGTGCAAGTCCTGCCTCTCCCATCTCCTCCTTGTTTTAAGAAGCAGATACCCACGTGCCATCTCCTCATTGGTTATACCCACGTGGGTGATAGAAAGGAACTTCGGTCCGGTCGGTTGTGGTAATACACCTATGAAAAAGTTAGATGCCAATTGCCATATAAAGTCCAAAGAAGAAAAAGCCTGAAAGGAGGAGAGATGACAAAAACGATTTGGTTGACCGTTTTGTGTGGATTAATTGTCAGAGTAGAGGACCTTGTGCATTTCAGGTAAAATAACATATCCCAGGACAAATTAGCTAGCAACAGCAAGCTAGCTAAATAGGAGAAATTAGCTAGCAACTGAAATTGCCATAAATGTTTAATGCTTTTCGACCTTATCCCAAATTAATATAATTGGTTCAGAGTTTGTTTTGATATTTCAACCTGCATGTCGTGATTGTGTTTGGTGTGGGGGTACAAAATCAATTTGCGCACGATGGCGTGCGGCCGGTTTGGGTACAGTGTAACAGTTAGATAGCTAATTAGCACAGGTGGCCGCCTTTGTCTTCCGTAAACAAGCGATGTAACGTAATCTAACACATATACAATTTCTCACTGATATTAAAAGACACATTCTTTATGTTTCCAAAAACGTACCGCAAGCAAAGCGTGTTAATGTTCAGTGTTAGTATCTTCTGACCGGGGAAGTTAAGAGCCCTATGGGCTAGAGCAAAATCTACCCCCTTCATGGTCAATAACAAACCTCTGAAAACACTTCAAATGGGTTAAGTCCTGGATAGGGTAATATAGCCACAATACCACCAATACCACAATACAACAGGAATCCCCAAATAAATATTATTTGTGTGACTTTGCAGTAGACTAGAAGCTGTCAATAAGGAGGACCAAGGCACTAAATATAATTAATTAAAATGCCTTTATTTGTATGTCATGTTCAATGGAAATATTAAAAACTCTGACGCAACTCCGACGCATTTCGGCTGCATGGCCTTCGTCAGGGAGTACAAAGATACATAATACAATGTCCTCTTTTGAACAGCTTTTTCCAATCAACCCCTGTGACTATCCGGAACACCGGCAGACTAGACTGTTTGCAGGACGGCGTGCGGACAGCACATTGCCACAAAAATAAAGGGTAATGGGAAAATCTTAAATTGCACCTACATCTAAACCTGCACCTATAGACTATCCAACAAAAAAACACCACCCCATCCCACTTTGGCCATAAACGACCGACCCTACACCAGGCCGCCGGCCTGAGAGGACAGAACGAAACCTTTAAACTTCCTGTATATCTTCTGTACTAAAATCTTACACCCAAATATTTTTTCTGCTGCTGCAACTACCACAACCATCTTCTGTGATTTCCGCTCCATCAGTGAAGTTGATCACCATGGCCATAAATGCAAAAAAATCCACCTTAATGCAAAGGGGGGGGGGGCTCCCAGGACTCACTCACCCTTGGGAGATCTGCTCTCTTCACTGCCTCAGCATAGGAAACTCTCCCTCTGGGAATCTCAACCCGTCTCTCTCTCGCAGGGTACTTCGTATCCCCAGCTGCGTGTGCACCGCCACAGTTAACACAGTACTTTATATCCCAACTGTACAATCCCTCAGACTATGCCCTCCTGCACATTTCTCACATCGTGGGATCTCCCTTCTACTGCAACATGTCCGAATCTTTGACCCCCCAAATAAATCACGGACGTCACCCCCCCAGCAGAGAATTCAGTTTTGCTATACCGCCCCAGCGTTTTAGACACCATACCAATCCACTGAAAGCTTGCCCCCATCTTCAGGAATAAATCAAATCACTGGGGGACAATCCTGTACTGAGAGCGAATATCGGAGAGGAGAAGTTTACAAATAAACACACTTGCCCTACACAGGCATATCAATTTCAGGTTCATTGTAACCAAACCAAGGACCCAAAACTGACCAGTTAAAAATAGTATGCAATATTTTTCATATAACGATGGCGTAGGCTACACAAAACACAGGCGAGGGCCTTTTGCCTGGCTGCATTTATATGACCGACTCCTCTAAAGGCTAAACGCAATTATTAAAGCGTTTATTTCACTCAAAGACGTAGGCGTTTATAGGCAACTGCTGAAATAATAAATAGGGCGAGCGCACTGTGCAAAACAGGCTGCCCGAGTGTCCGACTTGGACCATTTTCATTGAACGAAAGCAAGGCATTACCGCGTTCATTCCTGTGTAAAGACAACATATAGGCAGGTGCAATGGTCATAACGCATTGTTGTACCGTCACGTTGAGATATGCCACGATAATAAACCTAACAACGTTTTGCCCTCAAATTCGGCTACTTACCGTGTACAAAACCGCACTGTTGAAGACATATCGGTAGGATAAGAATCTCCAGAATAAACGTCAACATTTCGCGGTGTAGTTGAGCGTGAGAGTTGGCCTCGTCGTTCTGCGCTGATATTCACACTGCTGTCAGTGCCGATACGACGCCTTTCTGGAACAAAAAGAAGCCACCCGCTTTTTTAATCTCATTTAGGCAACACAATTCACGCTCTCCCTCCTCTCAAACTGGCCATCGAGCTGCAAGCCATGTCCTAATTTACTGTGAACGTGCACCAAATAACCGCGCCAGCAGTGTTGTGTGTGCGCTTCTCAGTTTTCCGCTTTCAGTATGTAATTTCATACAAACCCTTTCCTTGTCCACCAGTAATGTTAGGCTATGTATGTGCAATGCTATTCTGATGGGAAGTGTTTTGTTTCATATAACATTTCATAACTGTAACTAATATGAAAACGTATGTTCATGTGATTGTCAAGTGTCAAAATGGTGATGATCGGCTGAGTGATTGATTAACATATAGATTATACTATTTGGTTAATTGTTTGATTACCCTGTCAATATAATGTGAGTGGGACATTTCACCGGCCAGACTTCATGGGACTGTGGATATAAAATGTAACAAATTATAGGACATAATTGCAGACATTTCAGGTCACTAGTGTTTCCAATGACAATATTGACCGACATGTCAATATTTACATAATTAGTTAATTAACAGATTGGTGAAAAATGTGCCCTTGAGCAAGGCACTTAACCTTAATTGTTACTGTAAGTCCCTCTGCATAAGAGTGTCTGCTAAAATCCAAAATGTGTGCTACTGAGTAATCTTCCTGCTCCTTGCCTGCTCTTTAGTGACCTAGTAGTGTTGTACTGGTAACACTGCTGGAGACACTTTGGCTGCGTTTAGACAGGCAGCCCAATTCTGGTATTTGTTTTACACATTTTGTCTGTTGACCAATCAGATCAGCTCTGAAAAAGATCTGTTGTGAAAAGATCTCATGTGCTTGGTCTAAAGACCAATTAGAGGGGAAAAGATCAGAATTGGGCTCCCCATGTAAATGCAGCCTTTCAGTCCTAGATTCTGCAGGCACCCCAAAACAAAACTGTACAACTGTGCATCATCATGGGGTCTCTCTCCATAATGCCGAATCCATAATTTAGAGCGGTTTGCAAACGTAAACCCAGGATTTAGTGTTGTTTGCAGACTTTGATGTTTACATGTCAACACATACATTTACAATGTAGCAAACAAGTAAACTCAGGTTTAGTACTATAATAGTATGGATTGGAAAAGGATGTACTACCTAAGATTGAATAAACTGAAATGGTTGTGTGCACAATTCTTAATCAAGTTAATGATCACCTAACCCTAACAGTGATATATTTTTTTTACCAGAGAATTATGAGACATAATCAAAAGATCTGTAGTTTCAACATCGAATATAATTTTATTGAGTCATTTACCACTGTCAAATAGCTTTAAAAAATGTCTATTTAATGGATTTTGACATATTAGATACTATAATTCTGTCAGTGCTGTCTCTAGACTGTGTTAATTAATTCACAATGATGGATCTGCCTTCAGAAATTCTCATTTGCATTGGTTTTCGTCTTTGCTGTCTCCCATTTAATGAACTAGTTGAAGAACAGTGCACTAATATCCTGTGCTGCTAACGTGGTGATGCTAGTGGTGATATGGCTGTGGCAAAGTAGAGGAGAGGAGAGGGAGAGAGAAGGAGAGACATACATAAGAAGTGATTTAGAGCACTATTTGTTCTGGCTTCCTTGTCAAGGTCTGAAAGAGACGTCATATAATCTCAATTCTCCTCACTGAGTAAGATGTGAAAACATTGAATATTAATCACGATATCATTATAATGATTTATTTAGTATGCATGTTTAATGAACCAGCTCCTCTGATGCTTGTGTTGCTGCTGTAGCATTCCTTAAAGTGCATTTCTGCCACTTTTCACCCTCATATTCATTATCTCTGCACCAAACCAGTGTCTACATATATTAAAACAGTGCGTTTCTATGATCTGTGGATAAAATGATAAGGTACCAACATTTTAACTTATAAAATGGGCCTTAAAACACATCTTTCTTATAGTCCCTCTTTCTTCGTTTTTTTTAGGATTTATAATTGCTATTTCCTGCCTTGATTCTAAATGTATGATGTTTATATTGTATTTATTTTATTATAATTATTTTCGCCTATGTAGAGCTTTGCGGTAACACTAATGAAAAGCGCTATACAAAATAAATGTATTATTGTTATAATATTTTTTAGACGGTTGTCTGTGACATCACAGGGTAGGTTTAAAAGTTAGTAAAACAATGAGTTTCTAGCCAGAGTGAGAACTTGTTAACTTTATATATTTTTTTCTACAAAACGTAGAAATGCACCGTTTTCACGTGTAGACACTGCTATTGTGCTGGAGATAATGAAAATGAGGGTGAAAAATTGTGGATTTAGATTTTATCTGAGCTAATGTCTGCCCATCACTATCAGTGAGTGTCCAGTGTGTGATTCTGTTACACTTGTCCTCGGGGCTGGAGAATAACACACAGATGAGGCAAGATTACAACATAGAAATATATAGTAGCCATGATTTCACCTAAAATACTCTCTACTGAAAAAAGTCTGATTGTAATTATGTGGATGTCATTTCAGTTCATTATTTTCTATGACTTAAAGCTACAATATGTAACTTTTTGGGTGACTGACCAAATTCACATAGACATGAGAGTCATAGATCTTTCATTCTCATTGAAAGCAAGCCTAAGAAGCGGTAAAGCTGTTCTATGTGCACTATTTCTATGCTTCCTGTTCTTAAGTTCCATTTTTGCATCTTTTACTTTTGGTTTTGTACACCAACTTAAAATACAATATTTTTGGTTATGGTAAAGATATTTAACATAGTGCATCTTCAACATAAATTCAGTCACACTCAGACTATTGCATGGGCATGGTTAAATGGTGTGTCACCAAACAGCGCCACCCAATGGAATATGTATCTGCCTTCTGCTGTTATCCAGTTATCCATGATAAAATATTTTTCTTATAATCAGAAATAATATATTTACAACTTTACAAAAATATTTTTACAATACATACAATTCTATACAGTGCAATTCTACACGTGTGGGCAGTTTCATTTAAAGTGTGATTACATGATCATAGATAGCACTGGTTTTGTGCACCATATGTCACAGTTATCATAATGTAAGACTTGGAGGGAGGGAGAGGAGAGGAGAGGAGAGGAGAGGAGAGGAGAGGAGAGGAGAGGAGAGGAGAGGAGAGGAGAGGAGAGGAGAGGAGAGGAGAGGAGAGGAGAGGAGAGGAGAGGAGAGGAGAGACAGACAGAGAGGTAAAACAGTAAATAGGGAGGTAAAATAGTAAATAGGGAGGTACAGAGGTAGAGCGTTTGTATTGTGGTTGGAATAATACATTTTTTCTGAAGATAATATGATATGTTTCATCAACTTGATTTGTAGAATAAGTTGGTCCTCAATGCATGATACATAAGCAGTGCTTAATATTCTGACATTCATGTGCATTCAACCCACAAATCTTAACATTTGCTTGCTCCAACATGTATTCTTCACAACACAACAGCAGTTCACCTGCCTGCTGCTATCAAGTGTAATGACAGACCTTTACAGCACTAGTCCTGCAGTAGTCCTCACACAATACAACTGTGTTCTGTAAACCTGTGGCACTCCACTCCAGCTCATTGCCCTCATTGTCACAGATGCCATATTTTCTTCAACAACTGCAACCATCTGCACTCGTTGCACCTCTGCCCATGCCAGGATATTCACCAGAACCGCTCCAACATTTACTCAGGCTCGGTTACAGAGATGCAACAATCTGCCTTGCTTTACAGTGGGCACTGTGGTTGTGTTTCAGCCATAGTAAGTTTCTACTGTAGTTCATTACAGTGGCAGAACCATGGTAGACGCCAAAGAGGAGAGACTTCATATGAGCAGATGAGGCCGTGACCTCAGGACGGGGTCTTGGCAAGGTCACCTTGGCACGATGTAACCATATGGCTTCTGCAGACACAGAGAGCCGTGATTGGGTAGTGGGTGGCTATGGTAGTGCTCCACTAGGGCTGACAGGGAGGAAAATGTCATCTCTAACTCCAGGAACAGCCGGGAGTCCTAAACCATAAACAAACACAATGAAATTAACATCAAACAAGACAGAGATAGTACTGGAATCCTCCGTTGTAATATTGATTTTGTCAGACAATCGACCTGGTAGACAGAGAAGGTAAAGACAGTGGTTCTGACCTCCTCAAAGAGCCTGTAGTTTCTGGCCTTGCACACACTCACATCCCACACCACCAGCACCTGATTCAATGAGAACAAATGTACATTATTCACTAAACCAGTTTCCTTTCAATTATCACTGTGTGATGTGTGGTGAATCCCTAGTTGTTTATGAATCACAGCATGTGTTGGTGTGAAAAGCACCTGAAACCCTGCCACTTCAAAGACTATCTAAACAATCCCCTCCTCACCACAACCCCCCGGACTTTGCTGATAGCTACATTACTGAGGAAAGTGTATTCACTATGCCTGTGATATGTAGCTGTCCCACCTAGCTACCTTAAGATGAATGCACTAACAGCAAGTCGCTCTGGATAAGAGCTACTGCTAAATGACTAAAATGTAAATGCATGGTGTACCTTTGATGTTTTTGTTCCTGAGTTCCTGAAGCAGTAGAGACCGTCCTGCGGTGTTCTGGAGCTTTCCTTAAATAACCTGCAATTAAAGCACATTAATAATACATCAGTCAGACTGCAGTCAGACATGTGTTCTGCTCTTCTCTCATGAGAAAACAGAGACCTGATTTTCAGGAAGTGGTTGAGCACACTGTGATTAAACACTATTGGGCCCTTAAGACCATTACACAAAAATTAACAGGGGGTGATCAACAAAAATTCAGTACAGTGTGTCTTACTTTTCAACACTGCTTGTTTCTGTTGTGTCCAGGAACACAGAATCTGGTAATTGCATCTGAGGTCAGAAACAACGTGTGAAAAAACAACAACACATTAGAAGGATAGAATTGCATCAGCAGGCCAAGACTATTCTATAGTACACTGATCAATGAGACTAATCTGTAGTCCACTGATCAATGAGACTAATCTATAGTGCACTGATCAATGAGCTAATCTATAGTAAACGGATCAATGAGACTAATCTATAGTGCACTGATCAATGAGCTAATCTATAGTAAACGGATCAATGAGACTAATCTGTAGTACACTGATTAATGATCAATGAGACTAATCTATTGTAAACTGATCAATGAGACTAATCTATAGTCCACTGATCAATGAGACTAATCTGTAGTCCACTGATCAATGAGACTAATCTATAGTACACTGATCAATGAGACTAAGCTGTAGTCCACTGATCAATGAGACTAATCTGTAGCCCACTGATCAATGAGACTAATCTATAGTGCACTGATCAATGAGACTAATCTATAGTGCACTGATCAATGAGACTAATCTGTAGTCCACTGATCAATGAGACTAATCTATAGTGCACTGATCAATGAGACTAATCTATAGTCCACTGATCAATGAGACTAATCTGTAGTCCACTGATCAATGAGACTAATCTATAGTGCACTGATCAATGAGACTAATCTATAGTGCACTGATCAATGAGACTAATCTATAGTGCACTGATCAATGAGACTAATCTATAGTGCACTGATCAATGAGACTAATCTATAGTGCACTGATCAATGAGACTAATCTATAGTGCACTGATCAATGAGACTAATCTATAGTGCACTGATCAATGAGACTAATCTATAGTACACTGACCATGATTGTTTAATGAGACTATGGAATTGAGTAAACTGAGTAAACTTGACAACAAAACAACATACACAAAACCACACCACATAACGCAGGTGTTTTTCTCATAGCCTGTGTAAACTAGAGTTGTAGTCGATGGAGAACGGGTGGCAGGTAGTCTAGCGGTTCAGAGCGCTGGGCCAGTAATTGAAAGGTCGCTGGTTCGAATCGACTGGGTGAAAAATGTGTCTGTGCCCTTGAGCAATGCACTTAACCCTAGTCGTTCTGGTTAAAAGTGTCTACCAAATGACTTAAATGCAAAAATGTAAATGAGAATATAGAGGGTGCTTACATTCTCATAGTCTTCATCAGAGTCATAGTCAGTGTCCTTGGATGGATCCCTGCTCTTTCTTAAAGAGGCAGGCACCTCGTTCACTGGGGTCCGGAAGCTTTGTCCATCTGGAGAAGATCTTCTGAGAAGAAAGATGGTGTTTTAAACTGTGCTGTATTTGTGTGTTGTAAAATATAACAATCTTGAAATCAAACTATAGTTCAACAGAGCAAAAAGTAAAGTTTTCCTCTATGAAAGGAAACAGGGATTACCTGTATCTGTTGGATACTGAAAGGAGACACTTACTGTGCTGACCCTCCAGGTGGTTTAGGCTTGGCCGCAGGACATGGAAGTTTGGGTACCAGGGGTGGTTTGTACAGTCCAGGCTTGGTGTGGTTCAGTGCTGGCAAGGCCTGTGGTGGGAGATCTGGAGCTGGTCTGGAGCTGAGGCAGTGGTTTGGCATGCTCGGAATGTGACTGGGTTTGTTGCCACGGTAACCCGGTGGACTAGGGCTGGAGTGCAGCACCATCTTCCTTTCCAGGTCGCTGCAGATGATCAGAGTCGCGGGAGACTGCATGGTCACTGGAACAGGGGGCATCCTGTCTTTATGTTTCCCCCCAGCTATGGTGGAGATTGACATCTGCCCCATCATCGCCTGCTTCTTTAGGTTGGCCATGGGAGGGGGAGGGGGAGGGGGGATCGGGCTCTTAGCACTCCATGCACTCCTCTCTGGGCTAGGCTTGAGGTGGGTGGGAGGAGGTTGAGGGGGGGGCTTATTTGGGATGTCCTTGTGTCCATGGTGGTTGTGTCTGACCTCACCGAGCTTGGGTGGAGCTAAGGGCGCTGGCGGTTTCTTTGGAAGGGGGCTGGTGGGGCTCCTGATGGGGCCGAGTACGGGAGGGGGGAGACCTTTGCAGAATCCTGACATGGACTCTTGTCTGAACTGGCATGGGACTGGAGGAGGTGGGTAGGATGGTGGTGGAACGGTTGGCCTTCCTTCAATAGCAGCATAATACGATAGTCAGAGACAGAAAAAAACTGGAAAATGTGCATTTGTAATACAGTAAATCACCTACAAAACGATAGGATTCAAAATTATTTCAGCATAGTTATCATTTAGCCATAAAAGATGGGGCCATTAGTTTGAATTGTGATGACATGCCAATCCCATCAAGGGCAGTTTATCACAGTTATAGCACCAGCCACATCAAAGACAGCATCAAACTCAAAGACATTTACTATTCTGTAGGTCTACCTGTAGGTGTTGGTGGGCTATCTGGTTTTTCATAGTCATCCTCATCGTCGTCTTCATCCTCTAACATGTAATCTAGACATGAAAATTACATCATTGTTAGTGCACAGAGTTAATTGTATGAAACAAGTGTTGTGAAACTGAGCCATATTGCTTCAGAAGTGAGTAGTATGTCTTACTGCCTTCTGGGTCATCTGTGGTATGGGTTATGTCCATGGGGCGCTCGATTGATCCATAGAAGCTGTCTGCATCAGATTCGGAGTCACTATGGCAACAGAGTATTGTTATTGTCTACTAAGGACAAAAGGAGGACTACATTAATCACCTTGTATTTAATAAATTCACTAATCATGTATTCACTGACTCCCATGCATACTTGTTATAACACAGCAAGAGCTTACACTGTATATTAATCTAGAAGATAAAACCTACAGGCTCAGAAAGTCAATCAGAGCATGCAGCCAAACTGTCTACTATTTATCAGAAAAAGGAAGTAACCACAGATGATATGATTGTGTGAAGGAAGGGTTGTGTTGACTTACCTTGGAACATGTGAATCCCTTCTGTCATTGTAGTGATCAATTTCTTTCCGCAGATTTCGCATCCATTTCTTTCAGTAGACAAAAATAATCAGTATTACATTGTGATTAATACATTTACATTTGACATTTTATTCATTTCACAGATGCTCTTATCCAGAGCAACTTACAGTAAGTAGTGAGTGCATACATTTCACTATGTATATATACACTATATAATCAAAAGTATGTGGACACCCCTTCAAATGAGCGGATTTGGCTATTTCAGCCAGATCAGTTGCTGAACGGTGTATAAAATCGAGCACACAGCCATGCAATCTCCATAGCCAAACATTGGCAGTAGAATGGCCTTACTGAAGAGCTCAGTGACTTTCAATGTGGCACCATCATAGGATGCCAACTCAGCTCATCTCATTTCTGAACTGCTAGAGCTGCCCCCCGGTCAACTGTAAGTGCTGTTATTGTGAAGTGGAAACAAGAACAGCTCAGCCGCAGAGTGGTAGGCCACACAAGCTCACAGAACGGGACGAGTGCTGAAGTGCGTAGCGCGTAAAACTCGCCTGTCCTCGGTTGCAACACTCACTACCAAGTTCCAAACTGCCTCTGGAAGCAGCGTCAGCACAACTGTTCTTCGGGAGCTTCATGAAATGGGTTTCCATGGCCGAGCAGCCATGGAATATATATAGTGACGACTCACGCTTCACCATCTGGCAGTCCGACGGACAAATCTGTGTTTGGCGAATGCCAGGAGAACGCTACCTACCCCAATGCATAGTGCCAACTATAAAGTTTGGTGGAGGAGGAATAATGGTCTGGGGCTGTTTTTCATGGTTTGGGCTAGGCCCCTTAGTTCCAGTGAAGGGAAATATTTACGCTACAGTGTACAATGACATTCACAACGATTATGCGCTTCCAACTTTGTGGCAACAGTTTGGGGAAGGCCCTTTCCTGTTTCAGCATGACAATGGCCACGTGCACAATTCGAGGTCCAGACAGAAATGGTTTGTTGAGATCAGTGATGAATAACTTGACTTGCCTGATGAATAAATAACTTACCTCAACCCTATTGAAGGGGGGACCAACTTCATATTAATGCCCATTATTTTGGAATGAGATGTTCGACGAGCAGCTGTCCACATACTTTTGGTCATGTAGTGTGTGGTGTGTCCAAACTTTTGACTGGCACTGTATATATATATACATATATACATATATACATATACATACATATATATACACACACACACACACACACATATATATATATATATATATATATACACACACAGTACCAGTCAAAAGTTTGGACACACCTACTCATTCAAGGGTTTTAAGTGTCATTTTTACTATTTTCTAGATTGTAGAATAATAGTGAAGACATCAAAACTATGAAATAACACATATGGAATCATGTAGAAAGCAAAAAAAACGTTAAACAAATCAAAATATATTTTAGATTTGAGAATCTTCAAAGTACATGGCAGTTGTAACCAACAAATTCAAATTTGGACTCATCAGACCATAGGACAGATTTCCATTGTCCATTGCTCGTGTTCTTTGGGCCAAGTCTCTTCTTCTTATTGGTGTCCTTTAGTAGTGGTTTCTTTGCAGCAATTCGACCATGAAGGCCTGATTCACGCAGTCTCCTCTGAACAGTTGATGTTGAGATGTGCCTGTTACTTGAACTCTGTGAAGTATTTATTTGGGCTGCAATCAGAGGTGCAGTTAACTCTAATGAACTTATCCTCTGCAGCAGAGGTAACTCTGGGTCTTCCTTTCATGTGGCGGTCCTCATGACAGCCAGTTTCATCATAGTGCTTGATGGTTTTTGCGACTGCACTTGAAGAAACTTTCAAAGTTCTTGACATTTTCCAGATTGACTGACCTTCATGTCTTAAAGTAATGATGTTGTTTCTCGTTGCTTATTTGAGCTGTTCTTGACATAATATGGACTTGGTCTTTTACCAAATAGGGATATCTTCTGTATACCACCCCTACCTTGTCACAACACAACTGATTGGCTCCAAAGCATTAAGAAGGAAAGAAATTCCACAAATGAACTTTTAATAAGGCACACCTGTTAATTTAAATGCATTCCAGGTGACTACCTCGTGAAGCTGGTTGAGAGAATGCCAAGAGTGTGAAAGCTGTCATCAAGGCAAAGGGTGGCTACTTTGAAGAATCTCAAATATAAAATATATTTTGATTTGTTTAACACTTTTTTGGTTACTACATGATTCCATGTGTTATTTCATAGTTTTGATGTCTTCGCTATTAGTCTACAATGTAGAAAATAATACAAATAAGGAAAAACCCTTGAATGAGTTGGTGCGTCCAAACTTTTGACTGGTACACACACACACACACACACACACATATATATATATAAATAATTAATTATATATCTTCTGTTACTAGGAATGTGAGAGGTTCTTAATCTGTACGTATCGACCCTCACCCTTCTCTCATCCTCACTGGCTGCTGAGAAGTACCAGGTACGGTGCTTCTTACTGAAGTGGACAATTTTGAAGGGAAACACATTACTGGAGGTGGTCTCTTCTGCTGCCCTCATCACCCTGCCAACGAGAGGAATAGAAACTGAAACCACACATTAAAGAACACTACATAAGTAGCTTACATTCATGAAACAAATACAGTATACACTGAGTGTACAAAACCTTAAGAACACCTGCTCTTTCCATGACAGACTGACCAGGTGAATCCAGGTGAAAGCTATGATCTCTTATTGATGTCACTTGTTAAATCCACTTCAAATCAGTGTAGATGAAGGGGAAGAGACATGTTAAAGGTTTCTTAAGCCTTGAGACAACTGAGACATGGATCGAGTAAGTGTGCCGTTCAGAGAGTGAATGGGCAAGACAAAAGATTGAAGTGCCTTTGAATGAGGTATGGTAGTAGGTGCCAGCCTGTTTGTGTCAAGAACTGCAACGCTGCTCCATTCTTCACCTTCAATAGTTTCCCTTGTGTATAAACAAATGGTCCACCACCCAAAGGACATCCAGCAAACTTGACAACTGTGGGACGCATCGGAGTGGGGGGAGGTCTGCAACTCAATATTAGAAAGGTGTTCTTAATGTTTTGTACACTCAGGTTATATACATAAAGTACAAGCCCCCTCACTCTGACCAATCCAATTTCACATTTTGTCGGTGAAACCATCTGGCAACTGTGTCATTGGTTTATTAATGTATTACTGTTTTCATCACATTATTGCTGTAATAACATATCATGCCTCCTATGTCACATACAGTATGCTGTGTGAGCTGAATAGGCCTGGCCATGTTTCAGTGTGCTAGAGCTGCACAGCTGTATTAACGCTCTATTTATACTCAGCCTCAGCAGGGAGAGGAGACTCCAGACATGTAATTACACAGTTACACAGTTACCACCATGGAATTGCAGCATACCTCTATAGGGAAGGACTCATTAGAGGGAGGAACTCAATGAAAACACCACAGGGTATGATAGAGCCTACTTCAATAGCCACTTTAACTTTACAAATGTCAAACAAATATGGAAAATAGATGGTAGAACATTGCCGTCTCCATTATTGGCTTGTGACCTGATGTATGAATTGATATGACGATATGACGAGTGTTTGGTAATCGTAAGCAAAACCTCTAAAAGCTTTATAGAGATGATCTCATTCAGCAGGAAGTGGCACATCAACACTCAAAATCAAATCAAATTGTATTTGTCACATGAAACAAATACAACAGGTGTAGACTTTAGCATAAAAAATGCTTATGAGCCCTTTTCAAACAAGAAAAGTTGGCCCCCCAAAAATCAGAAAGATAAATAGTAACACAATAAAATAACAATAACAAGACTAGTACTGGTACCGAGTCAATGTGCAGGGGTACGAGGTAGTTGAGATATTTTAGGTCATATGTGCATGTAGGTAGGGGTGACCAGGCAATCAGGATAGATAGTAAACAGAGCAGCAGAAGCGTATGTGAAGACTGTGAAAGAGTTTGAAAGTGTCTATGTTGTGACTGTCTGTGTGGCGTCAATATACATGTGTTTGTGTGTTTTGTGTGTGTGGGGGTAGAGTCCAATGAGTGTTTGTGTGTTTTGTGTGTGTGGGGGTAGAGTCCAATGAGTGTTTGTGTGTTTTGTGTGTGTGTGGGTAGAGTCCAGTGAGTGTGTGGGTAGAGTCCAGTGAGTGTGTGGGTAGAGTCCAGTGAGTGTGTGGGTAGAGTCCAGTGAGTGTGTGGGTAGAGTCCAGTGAGTATGTGGGTAGAGTCCAGTGAGTGTGTGGGTAGAGTCCAGTGAGTGTGTGGGTAGAGTCCAGTGAGTATGTGGGTAGAGTCCAGTGTGTGTGTGGGTAGAGTCCAGTGAGTGTGTGGGTAGAGTCCAGTGAGTGTGTGGGTAGAGTCCAGTGAGTGTGTGGGTAGAGTCCAGTGTGTGTGTGGGTAGAGTCCAGTGAGTGTGTGGGTAGAGTCCAGTGAGTGTGTGGGTAGAGTCCAGTGAGTGTGTGGGTAGAGTCCAGTGAGTGTGTGGGTAGAGCCCAGTGTGTGTGTGGGTAGAGTCCAGTGAGTGTGTGGGTAGAGTCCAGTGAGTGTGTGGGTAGAGTCCAGTGAGTGTGTGGGTAGAGTCCAGTGAGTGTGTGGGTAGAGTCCAGTGAGTGTGTGGGTAGAGTCCAGTGAGTGTGTGGGTAGAGTCCAGTGAGTGTGTGGGTAGAGTCCAGTGAGTGTGTGGGTAGAGTCAAGTGAGTGTGTGGGTAGAGTCCAGTGAGTGTGTGGGTAGAGCCCAGTGTGTGTGTGGGTAGAGTCCAGTGAGTGTGTGGGTAGAGTCCAGTGAGTGTGTGGGTAGAGTCCAGTGAGTGTGTGGGTAGAGTCCAGTGTGTGTGTGGGTAGAGTCCAGTGAGTGTGTGGGTAGAGTCCAGTGAGTGTGTGGGTAGAGTCCAGTGAGTATGTGGGTAGAGTCCAGTGAGTGTGTGGGTAGAGTCCAGTGAGTATGTGGGTAGAGTCCAGTAAGTATGTGGGTAGAGTCCAGTAAGTGTGCATAGAGCCGGTGCAACAGAGTCAGTACAAATAAAAAGGGGGGCAATGCAAATACTCAGGGTAACCATGTGATTAACTGTTCAGCAGTCTTATGGCTTGGGGGTAGAAGCTGTTCAGGAACCTTTTGGTCCCAGACTTGGTGCTCCATTCTATGACCTGGGTGGCTGGAGTCTTTTAAAATTCTTAGGGTCTTCCTCTGACACCGCCTGGTATAGAGGTCCTGGATTGCAGGGAGCTCGGCCCCAGTGATGTAGCGCCTTGAGGTCTGTAGCGCCTCTGTAGCGCCTTGAGGTCTGATGCCAAGCAGTTGCCATACCAAGCAGTGATGCAGCCAGTCAAGATCCTCTCAATGGTGCAGCTGTAGAACTTTTGTAGGATCTGAGGACCCATGCCAAATCTTTTCAGCCTCCTGAGGGGGAAGAGATGTTGTCGTGCCCTCTTCACGACTGTGCTGGTGTGTTTGGACCATGATAGGACCTTAGTGATGTGGACACCGAGGAACTTGAAGCTCTCGGCCCGCTCCACTACAGCCCTGTCGATGTGAATGGGTATGTGCTCGGTCCCTAGTTCACGATCAGCTCCTTTGTCTTGCTGACTTTGAGGGACAGGTTGTTGTCCTGGCACCACTGCCAAGTCTCTGACCTCCTCCCTATAGGCTGTTTCATCGTTGTCGGTGATCAGGCCTACCACCGTTGTGTCCTCTGCAAACTTAATGATGGTGTTGAAGTCGTGCGTAGCCACGCAGTCAAAGGGTAAACAGGGAGTACAGGTGCGGACTAAGCACGCACCCATGAGGGGCCCCCGTGTTGAGGGTCAGCGTTGCGGATGTGTTGTTGCCTACCCTCACCACCTGGGGTGCCGGCCTGTCATGAAGTCCAGGATCCAGTTGCAGAGGGAGGTGTTCAGTCCCAGGGTCCTTCGCTTAGTGATGAGCATGGAGGGCACTATGATATTGAATGCTGAGCTATAGTCAATGAACAGCATTCTCACGTAGGTGTTCCTTTTGTCCAGGTGGGAAAGAACAGCACATTGAGAAATGCTTTCATTGTCAGCAGACTTTCTCATCTGATCAGGATTTCTCATCATAACAAACTGATTGCAACTGACAATACCAGCTGTATTTAAACATTAATTAATAATCATATGTAGGCCTATGTGAGAATGCCAACATGTTTTGCCCGAAGCCTATTCAAATTTATGTACTTCTGTGCAAAAAGAAGGACACAATAGTGAACACTGACCTGTTGTAGCCATTGAGAGAGAAAGCTCCTTGCGGTGCAGGACTGGTGCTGCTCTTGAAGTAATACACACATCCCTTGTGGATGATTAAGTAGCGAAGAGGCCCTGTAAGATTGCAGAAGGAAATAAAACACAAAGAAAGGTCTCACAAATAAGCCAGGCATAAAAGCAAATATGTTCTTCCTAATTTGATGAATCTCCAACCCTGCTCCAGGACTGGTGAAATAAACGTTGTGTTGAGATGAAAGTATGCAGTGCCACTCATCTCAGACCTTTGTCAGAATCCCTTGGTACAGTAAACATTAATGAGCCATGTAATGTATGTATGTATGTATGTAATGTTATGTACTGTAGGGCTACTCACACTTCATAAGGCTGAACTGGCTCCCTCCTTTCTTGTGCACATAACCAGAGTGGCACACACCCCCTGGCATGGTGAGCAGGTTCTGGGCCCCGATGGCCCTCATGGGGATGGGCCAGGAGATCTCTGCTGAAGTCATGTTTCTGAGCGTACAAGGAGGGAGAAATAACACATCATACACCACAGTACATATCACAGAGCTGGCAGTGGGCTGAATGTATGGGTTCGTATATGTTTATTTAACTTGACATTTCTGAGATGCAACGCTAAATTATTCTCTCAGCAGCTGCATCGTTCAATAAGACCACAGTGAACTCTGAATCTGATTGTACAAAAACAGCAACACATCATGAGCAAGAAGCACTTGAAGACTTGAGGATTCAGACCATATCAACATAATAAAATAAACATCTCATAACGGCTCAGTCCTAGAAACATCTTACATATCCTGACACATCAACTTTCTCTCCACTTCAAACTCACAAGACAGCAAACATTTCACTGCAATTTGTCCTCATTAAGTTCCATCAACAATGACACCACATCAATTCTACATAGATATAGAAACAAAGAAACAAGCACCCCAGCCAATAGGTCTGCCACCCAATCTAAACCCTCATAATGCCTGGGAAACGTGCCCCATCAGCAGCTTACCTCCTGCTCATTCGTCTCCTGAGGGTCTGAACTGCTGAGCTCTCCCTGAGGAGATCCATGAATAAACCCAATGAGAGAACCACACCACTCTGACTCTGCTAACTTCTAAATCAGACTGAGACAGAGAGAGGACGCGCTAAGGCAGACTCAGAGAGACACACACCACACTCTCCTCTAAATCTCTAAAACCCTAATACAGCCGGAAAACCTGCAGTCTCAAATCTTGACCCTGAACCGGACAAGCGGACAGGAAACTGGACGTTTCCCCTGGAATGTGCCTCATGCCCTTTCAGAGCTGTTGATTGCACCCTGTGTTGTGGGCTTCCTGCCTTGCCGCCCACTGTGCCTGCCTTGCCTTTCCTTGCCCTGACGATGGCTGCCTGCCTTCTGGGAGGGAGTACAAGGAAACCAGCAGCCTCCAGACCCACAAGGACAAATATACTAGGAAGGGAGCACCAGAGGAGGGGAGAGGGGCTTCCGTTGAGGGGCACAAGATCTGACTGTTAGATAAGGATGGAAATGAGGCATGGGGAATCTGCATCTCTCCCCAGAGTCAGTCAGGGGTAATCTGCATCTCTCCCCAGAGTCAGTCATGGGTAATTTAACTCTCTACAGGAGGAAACAGCCAGGCAGGGAGATTCAATAAGGATGCAGGAATGTAGTTTAGTCTGATTCGTGGATTAGGAGGGGAAGAAAAGTATGAAGTATTTCTGCAACTGCTTTCATGTTTAAATGTGTTTATGCAACGTATCTTAAGCATCTAAATTGAACTTTGACGAGGCAAGCAGATTGACGTTGGACTCAGTTGGGTGGACTCAGTTGGGTGGACTCAGTTGGGTGGACTCAGTTGGGTGGCTTGGTCATTTCTGACCGGTTTGTGGCCTCTGCTACAAGGGGACTTGAAAGGACAACGGCAGCATTTATCTGTCCTGCAGCCACCTTTTGATGTTTGTGTTGTTTCCACTGGGAAGCGATAACCGCTGTTCAAAAGGCAGGCAGGGTGTGGGACCTACGGACAGATTCATTCCACCAACCTAACTGCATGTTCTGGCTATTTTTGGTGTTGGATACTTGTGGTTGTAAAGGGGAAAGAGAGATTAAATTAGGAACTTTACTCTGTGATTAACAATGGAGGACTGCATGAACAGAATGGTCTCTTTGTGTGAAGAATAATTTCCATTACACCTAACTCATTGCAGTTAATCGTATCTTATATATAGTAAGTGAGAGAAATGCATTATCAGAGCTATGGCGTATTACAATATTTCAGATGTATTAGTCGTCAGTAATAATCAACAAAACAAACTTGATTAAAGGGATACTTTAGCATGCTAGCAGATACCCATAGACTTCCAGTCAATGCGCTAACGCTAGTAAGCATTGGCTCGCAAAACTACCTTTGACTTCCTTCATACTGGACACAGATGCATAAAAATAGTATCGACAAGTTCATCTGACTCTGGGGAAAAATCTCTAAGTATCCCTTTATAGGGTCCAAATCCACAGTCACCTTGAATGTAAGAAGTGCTTTTCAGCACAAACATGTGGGTTCTGAACTCTCTAACCTCACTGCTTAGTGAGACAGAGATGCTAATTAGGATAAGAGAACTCATTCTTGCCAGGAACTCAGATGTAAACAGGAGTGGCAAGTATAAAATACCAGATAATTATTCACACCTACTTCCTACTGCTGCCTGGAACAATCTACCGGCAAACTACTCAACACAACCCATGTTTCTAGAGGAGAAACTAAATGAAACTGTTTTTCAAAAATATAGTGTGAACGATTCACAGTGTGCTCTCACCCATGCAACTATGATTTTGCCCTTTTCATGAGAGTGCTTGGTAGACTTTACACTACTCCTTCCTTCCTGTTCTACACATTCAAATGGAAACAACCACAAAGGTGTTGGGAAAACACATTCTCTGAATGACTACTCAGCATAACAGGGACAGCGAGCGAAAGATCAGTATCATTAACTGTGTCATAACTTTTGACATACATTTCCCATCACAATATTGCCAAGTTCAACCTCATGATTATATCTCTTGTTTTGCAGATGTCTGCTGTTAGTGAAAAAACTAATAGCAGCTGGTTCCACCACAGTCGGAAGAACGTTGATGAGCATAGTCTCACAGGTGTACAACACTCACAGCTGTTGGACAGTCTAAAGGTGTAGGCTTTCTACACAGAGGAAGTGGAGTAAGCAAGGCCATGTAGGGGACATGATGAGTTTCTGTTCTAAAAGGTCCAATGAAGCTGTTTTTAGCTCAATATCAAATCATTTCTGGGTAACTATTAAGTACTTTACTGTGATTGTTTTCAAATAAAATGGTCAAAAAGAAACTAAAATAGAAACAATAATATTGCTAGGACTGTCTGGGAATGTTCTGAGTGGGGAAGGGAAAACTAAAAAAAATTGCTGTTATTGGCAGAGAGGTTTGGAACTCTTTCTTATTGGTGAGGACACCAGGCAGGCCTGAAATTCCATCCCACCAAAACAGGTTGAACGTTCAGGCGGTCTTTTCAAAACAGTTCTTACACTAAAAGGGCATTATCATCATTTTCACATTTTCACAGTATTATTCCAACCTCATAGCGTGGAAATATATATAAAACAAAGGACAATTACATTGACAACACTGGGCATTTAAAAAAAAAAAAGAATTCACAGGTGAATAGGTTTCTGTTCCCCTGGTCAACAAAGTTTCCGACTAAACATAATATGTACATTTCTTTCAGCATTCACTCATGGTAGGCCACCCTGTAGCAGCAACAACCTCATTCTGCTTTTTGGGGGAGCTTGGCTTTCCCCCGCATCACTTCCTGTCTCCTAATATGAGCATGGCCTCTCTACAGGAAGTAGACAGGACTCCACACAGTTTAATAATACGAGGAAAGAAAGAGGGAGGCAGTGCGTGCCCAGAATAATAAATACTGTAGAAAAGCAGCAACATGACAAAACAAGCACCAGCTCCTCTCATTAGAGATTCAGGACTAAGAGCTTTAGTTTAGATTCAGGACTAAGAGCTTTAGTTTAGATTTAGGACTAAGAGCTTTAGTTTAGATTCCGGACTGAGAGCTTTAGTTTAGATTTAGGACTAAGAGCTTTAGTTTAGATTCCGGACTGAGAGCTTTAGTTTAGATTCCGGACTGAGAGCTTTAGTTTAGATTTAGGACTAAGAGCTTTAGTTTAGATTCCGGACTGAGAGCTTTAGTTTAGATTTAGGACTAAGAGCTTTAGTTTAGATTCCGGACTGAGAGCTTTAGTTTAGGGGATGCGTCCCTTTTACTTTCCTGAATATGTTAATCACAATCAGAGAGTAACACAGTGATCAAGTAAAAGTGTGTGTTCACGAATGGGAGTGCCCTTGAGCGCAAATTTGTTTCCTGTAAACAGGATTTTCAATATTACTGTATTTAAACAGTTGCAAACATCTTTGCTTTATAACTCCCAATAAAATAAGCTGTCCAGCAGTTAAATTGATGACATATCAGTGTTTGTTGACCATCATAAAGTCATTGGTGAGAAAGATTGACAGTTGAAACCATGATAGCCATCCTCTTCCACACTGGTAGGACTACTTGTCATGAATGATCTCACTGGCACCTGACTTCAAGTCTTTCTCTTTCACTGCATCACCAAATATACAAAAACTGAGTAAGTAGGAAAGTAGGAAAGTCTTATGCCTCACACTTACATGAAATCCCGTTCCCAACACATTCTCACGCTGGGCTTGCTCCCAAGGACAAACAACTTCTTTTTTCTTACTGACACAGCCATGGGTGGTGCAAGGCAGTCCTCGTTACCATGTTATTTCCGACAGGTTGAGCAGACAGATGGACGTACAGAAGACAGGGACAGACAGACAGAGTGTGCTACTGTACTGATAAATAGATAGATACTCCTGGTAGAGCCTGGTGGGGCTGTCCGTCTGAGGCGCTGCCTGAATGCTGAGACCCAGCAGCACATTTCCGGAGGGCCTCATCTCGGGGCCCACTATCCACATTGGCTGACGTGACTGAGAAGCTACTTCCTGCTCTCTGAGGCGGAGCGGCTGATTGGATGACGCCCTCATACATTCAGCCTCTCAGCCCACAGGGCCACAGACAGTGTGCTGGCTGTTGGAGGGACTTTCCACCCCCCAGCACCATGGAACAATGAAAGGGGTCACACCGTCACGGACAAATATCCCGAGAGTGCCACTATGACCTATAGGCAGAACACCATGCATTCTACATTCTACATGTATTCTGTATTCTACAATGTGCATCCAAATCACGTGCATCTGAGAGTAATACAGTATATCAACCATGTGTAATACATAAAAAAATGGTTATTACACATTAATAACACAAACGACTTTCTTACTTTCTAGTGTCCTTTGATCAACATCCTATGTGTAGACCAAATATCAAAGCTTGCTAAAGGACGTAGCTGGTAGCACAGGAGGTTAGCTTATGGTATTAGCGTGGCCTCTCATAAGTGATCCATGAGTATTAAACAATAACAATTCACAGATTTGAAATATACAGCACAAGGAAAAACCCTGTCCATAGATCTATCCATTAAACAGACTATTAACACTATCAGCAGCTAAATTATGTTTATTTGACATGAATATTGTGCTTACCCATTGAGTCCTGCAGAAGTAAACTGCTCTCTCTCTTCTTAACATCAATGATTTGCAGTGAACACAAGGCCACTTCCTGCACTTATTTAGAACCATCAAGTACACTGGTACCCTCCCATTTACAACTTGAAGGCTAAGTATGTACACAAGCCAGAACACTTGAAACAACTTGTCACGCCCATGTTTTTAGATCATTTACTAAATATAATTTAGTCCAAACTTCATGCGCCATTGAAGAGAAATACGCACAGCATCAACTTCTCTTAAAATGTAGATAAGTGCTCCACATTTGGATACATTAGATTCAAAATCAAATGCTCTGATAGGCCTATACTGTAATTAAGCTATTAAAAAGAAAATGTGGGTGCCATGGTCCTTTTTGTGTTGTACTTTGCTTTTAGAAATGTAATGTTTAAGTTTGTTACTTTTTATTCTGTTTCTTACTCTGTAAGTGTCCTTTGGTATCTTAAAAGGCGTAAACAAAATGTATTATTATTTATTATTATTATACAATCAAGATAATTTGGTGTGGTCGTTCTTTTGTCACTAAACTCCACAAACAACTATGACCTTTGAAGTCAATTATCTAATTTGATACAGTATCAAAGTCATTGGAGTGGTAAAATACTTTATGGACTCATGTTATCTATGGACTTTTTTCATATTAAATAAGATATAGCCTAGCTAAGTCAGGGATGGGCAACTTTGATGGGGTGGGGGCCACAAAATATCTGAACTCATCATGAGGGGCCGCAGTGGCTTGCGGGTCTGCATACGCACACATGCAATCAGAGCCGGCCCTAGCCCTTTGGGGGCCCTAAGTAAAAACATTTGGGGAGGGGGCTACCTTCACAGCGGAGATTTAAAAACATACTTTTTAGAGAATTTCCTGCAATTCTACATATTTTGCAATGGGGCGTAGAGAAAATGTTGTACTTTTATAAAGCAAGATGGATGCAATTCAACACATTTTACCATGGTTCGAAGAGAAGATTTGGCAATTTTATGAATTATTTCATGCAGTTCTACTCGTTTGGACATGGGGCAGAGAGAGAAAAAATCAGTTTTAAAGCTAATTTCCTGCAATCCTACACATTTTGCCATAGGGTGGAGAGAAATGTTTGCAGTTTGTTCTATAAGATATCTAAGTGAGAGTGACTAACAAAATCAATGGGGGCCCCCGGGTTGGTAATTCCACCATGATTACTACAAGTTTAGAAAGCTGGCTAGACAAATTTACCAATCTAAAAAATAATTGCTGACATGGGCTGTCAGTGACTGATAAGAGAAAAACTGCTGATGCACAATCAAATAAAAAAATGGTATCTTGTGAATTCTACTATTCCAACTCTCAACAGTAAGTTGAGACCTCGACTGAATTCCTAAAAAAGAATTTAAAAAATGTCCTAGTCCAATCAAAACTGAATGCAACCTGAACAACAGAAAGACCCCCCAGTCAGCTGTCCCCATACAGTGGGTATCATAAGTATTTGTGCGACAAAGTGTGATTGAAATGGATTTAGTTGTGATTTTTTTGTTATTGAGCTACACAAAATACTCTAATGTCAAAGTGAAAAGAAAATTCTACAAAAGTTAACAAATTAATAAAAATGTAATAACTAAAATATAGTTGTTGCAAAAGTATTCAAGCCTTTTGTTTAGGCAAGCCTAATCTAGTTCAGGAGTAACATTTAGCTTAACAAATCACATAAGTGACATGGACTGACTGTCCATTTTGAATGACTACCCCTTCCTCTGTCCCCCATACATACAAAATCTGTTAAGGTCCCTCAGTTTTGAATTTCAAGCACAGATTCAACTACAAAGACCTGAGGGGTATCCTGCAAAGCAAGCTAGATCTACTCAAGGGTTTCTAAAGCTAACCAACTTCAGTTAACTTCACATTCCAGGTCAGGCTTCATCCGTACTATGACGGTGGATATTGCTAATCTGCCCGCTGCTAACTCTAGCAGCTGTGTAACTGTGCGTACACTGACTCTTCATTGAGACAATGCTGAAACATCAATCCATGGGCGAGTCAGTGCACATTTTAATTTTTGCCGAAATCGAAATGAAAGAAAAGTTATCTTGCAAATTCAGCAGAAGTGTTACATTGTGTGAAGTTTAAAATGCATTCTGTCATTAATAAGTGTGTGATATATTTTTACATTACAATTTTTTAACAAAAGAAAACATTTGATTAATAAAATATTTAATAAGTTCAAATGAAGGGGATGATGACGCAATATTTGGAATCTGATTTTATTGGTCCTCAACTCACGGCCCAGTCATTTCATTCAGGGTATGTGGAGTTAGCTGTAAGTTTGTCTGTCCCGGAACAGGTTAGTTCTGAAGGATTCGTTGCCATAGAAATGTATCTGTCTAAAACAGGGGTGTCAAACTCATTCCACGGAGGGCCTAGTGTCTGCAGGTTTTTGGTTTTTCCTTTCAATAAAGCCCTAGACAACCAGGTGTGGGGAGTTCCTAACTAATTAGTGATGTTAATTCATCAATCAAGTACAAGGGAGGAGCGAAAACCCGCAGACACTCGGCCCCCCGTGGAATGAGTTTGACACCTGTGGTCTAAAAGGTCAGTCACTTTCTTATGACCGGTTATCCCGAGTTGAACTCAGAGTTGACCAATGTTACCTCGCTAACTAAGGCAGCTTTCAAAAGCCTCAAAGAAGGGCAGTATTGGTAGATGGGTAACAATGACAAATCAGACAATGAATATGTCTTGAAGCATAGTCAAACTAATAATGATGCTGTGGATGATGTACTAAACCACCCAGACACCACAAAGACAGTCATCCTTCTGAACTGAGTTGCAGGACAGGAAGGAAACTGCTGAGGGATGTCACCATGAGGTCATTGGTGATTTTAAAACAGCTACAGAGTTCAATGGCTGTGAAGAGAATTAACTGAGGATGGATCAACAACATTGTAGTTACTCCACAATAATAACCTAAATGACAGAGTGAAAAAAAAAAAAAGAAATATACAGAATAAAAATATTCCAAAACATGCATTCTGTATGCAACAAGGCACTGAAGTAAACATTTTGGCCTAAATGCAAAGCCTTATATTTGGGGCAAATCCAACACAACACTTCACTGAGTAACTGCCTCCGTATTTTCAAGCATGGTGGTGGCTGCATCATGGTATGGGTATGCTTGACGTCGGCAAAGCCTGGGGAGTTTTTCAGAATAAAAAGATACACCAAGCACAGGCAAAATCCTAGAGGAAAGCCTGATTCAGTCTGCTTTACACCAGACACTGGGAGAGGAATTAAAAGAACCTACAACACAAGGCCAAATCTACACCGGAGTTGCTTACCAAGAAGACAGCTAATTTCCAGAGTGGCCAAGTTACAGTTTTGACTTAAATCTGCTTGAAAATCTATGTCAAGACTTAAATTGCTGTCTAGCCATGATCCTCAACACCTTGACAGAGCTTAAAGAATTTTGAAAAGAATAATAGGCAAATATTGCAGAATCCAGGTGTGCAATAATCACAGTTAAATTCATTTCAATCCCACTTTGGAGCAACAAAATGTGATCAAAAATCAAGGGGTGAATACTTATGACACCCAATGTATATGGCAGTAGCTTTGCTGTTACTATCTCCCCCATTTGCTTTTAGTAGTCGTCTGAGACAACTGAGAGAAAGCTGCTAGTGAAAGTGAAAGAGGGTGAGACTCACCATGGTGACTCCTGCTAGAACAGAACAGGCAGAGTACTAGCATGGAAAACAGATTAATGTGCATCACGTCACCAGACAGACCTGAGAGGAACTACTTGGACTACCTTGTCAGTTGGGCAACTTCCAGGTTGTGTTGTCTCTAACAGCCGATGCGTCCTAGTGTAGTTTGTGTATCACTGACTGACTTCTCCTGGTGGCTTTTTACACCCCCTGACAATCAAACCACACAAGCCAATCATCCACGCCCTCCAAGACACATTGAAAGTCTCACTGGGGAGAGTTGGGAAACAGAAATGCCACTGAAATAAGGAAGCAAGAACATAATGGAAGACAATCTACACACACAAAATACTTATCAAAATGTTTCTTCTTCACTGTCAGGTAGGAAGAGAAAGTAACTTGCATTGCTCTTTAGTTCATGTTCTAGATCCAAGGCCACCGCACAGACAAGGCTTAAAAGTTTAGCGGTTTTTACTTCAAAAATCTCAGGTGTACACAATCACAAACCAAACTCAGTCCCAGCGATAATATCCATGCTGCTGGAGGATTGTCCAAGATAGCCACTGCCACCACCCTTTGTCGGTTGCTCATCTGCCGTTGGTTCCTCCTTTTGTCGAGAATCATTTGGCAGTCGCTCCTCGTCGTCCGTTGTCATCAAGCGTGTACTTGCCTAGTTAAATAAATAAACGTGAAATATATATTTTTTTTACGTCTGTGGCACCCAGCCCGTGGCCCGGTCCAGTGCAGGCGACAGAAGGGGGAGAGGAAAACATGCATGAGCAGGGAGCCATTCTGAACAGACGTATTCAACCACACATGTTTGGTCCATCTCTGGCTGCAAGGTAATCGGCGGCTGGGTGTGACGTGATCCCGGTGAAGGTTGAGGCTGTGGCGGCAGCAGTTCGGCGGTAGTCCTACTGTAGGAGAACGCAAATCTGCCCGGTTTCACATTGTACATAACTCTGAAATGTAATTACATGCACCATTCATTCTGATCACCCATTCGTACGTAAAGTAGCACACTGTCCATAACGTACAGTACGAAGTACAGCACATCCCATACATAACATCCCCCCCCCACCCCTCCCTTTCCAAAACCATGGACTGGTACCATACATTGCATTTGGAAAGTATTCAGACCCCTTGACTTTTTCCACATTTTGTTATGTTACACCCTTATTCTGAAAGTAATTAAATAGTTGTTTTCCCTCATCAATCTACACACAATACCCCATCATTTTTAATGGGGTATTGTGTGTAGATTGATTAAGATTTTTTATTTTTTATTAATCATTTAGAATAAGGCTGTAATGTCTAAAAATGTGGTAAAAGGGAAGAGATCTGAGTTTTGGAAACCCTGGGCTAAAACACCTAACACCTAAGTACGAAAGGAGGTTAGGTAGTCCTCCAGATGAGCAGGGCAAGTCTGTGCCCTCGTATGCCGATCTTCAGCTGCCACCGCTTGTGGCTCTGGCCCTTGGGGAGCTCACAGAGGCTGGGCCACAGGTGGTAGTGGTAGAGGAGGTCTATCATGTCTCTGGCCTGTATGTCCATGTTGTACTGGCCCGTGAGAACGGAGTGGGCATTTATATTCCATGAGGGGCAGTGACTTTCCTGATGCGGCTGGCGTGCCAGTGCGATCCATTGCTCAGCAAAAAGTTGGCGGGTCCCAGTTGTCGACTGACATGCAAGGGGTCCAACCAGAATGAGGCCATTTTGTTGATCACTGAGGCCGACGGGCTCGGACCCAGTCTGACACTTGGATGATCTGCTTCTTCACTGTGTGTGCCTTGTCAAAGCTCTGTTTTATTGCTCTTTGTTGCCTGGTGACTGCCTGCTTTGCTTGGGTGTGCGCACGTCGTACCATACATAACACTTAATCCTTCAGCAGCAGTCCAGAAGTCGTCTTCTTCGGTGGAGTTTAACAGTGGTTGGCATCCATTATGTTGCAATACCGCCCCAAACTAAACTATAGTATAAATCCATTACACTTTGTGACACAAAATGGAAAAAGGGGAAATGGGAAAAATAACATTTTTAATTACCCTTCCGACTAACCCTATACTAATTAATACCCACCACCTTATTCCACTACTTTAACCCTATCCGGTCTTACCCCAGGCCAACGACCTGAGAGGACAGGACACTACCACTCAACACACCCTGTAACTCTTCTGAAGTCAAATCTCGTACCCTGCTGCAGCTGCCACCACAACATATATTTTCCATCTCTGCAGTACAGTTCATAACCATTGCTATGAACACTACAAAGCCAACCTTACTGAAACATACAGTATATTCATTAGCCTATCCCTCTGTTCTGGGACAGATCTACTCACAGGGATCCTCTCAATCCCTCACCCTTGATCCACCCTCATACCACATCTGCATTACTCCGACCACCTTAACCTGCCACTCAAATCGCACACCGCCAATTCCCAGTAACATGCATGGGCACCCCTACAGTTGACACTATACATTTTTTTCTTCCCCCAACTACACATTCCTTTGTCCCATGTCCTCCTTCACACTATCCACATCTTGGAATCTCCCTCCTACATGCCCATAAACATGACACCGGTGGTGGAAAAAGCACCCAATTGTCATAGTTGAGTAAACAAAGATACTTTAATAGAAAATGACTCAAGTAAAAGTGAGTCACCCAGTAAAACACGAGTAAAAGTCTTAAGTATATTTAAAATGAAATACATTAAGTATCAAAAGTAACAATCACTTCAAATTCCATATATTAAGGAAACCAGACAATAAAATTGTAAAAAACACAAATTGTGCTTATGGGATAGCCAGCGACACACCATCATTTACAACTGAAGAATTTGTGTTTAGTGAGTCCACCAGAGCAGAAGCAACAACCAGGGATGTTCTCTTGATAAGTGTGAATTGGACCATTTTCTTGTCCTGCTAAACATTCCAAATGTAACGAGGACTTGGGTGTCAGGGAAAATGTATGGAGTAAAGAGTAAATTGTTTTCTTTAGGAATGTAGTGAAGTAAAAGTTGTACAAAATATGTAAAGTACAGATACCCCCAAAAACTACTTAAGTAAAAATACTTTAAAGTACTACACACCACTGCACGAAACCTATAACACCAGTGTATTTGGCACAAACGCTCTAACAGCATAACTCATATCCTAACATTACTTTGTCAGATAAAAAGTGTAAAGTCACACCAAATGGCAAGCGTCACAAACACTAGGAATATTCAACTTAAATTGCTCCACACTTAAACGCTAACCCAGAGATCACGCTTTTTAAAATGGTGGCCTGTAACTAAGCGCAAAGCGCTTTCCCCAAGTTGCATCGCACAGAGCGTGTGTACCTTCTGATATGAAGAAACAAACAGCACAAGTTCAATTCGGGTTACCTTCACCGCCTCAACAGCACCCACCATCTTTTCCACCCAACCTGAAACCACCCATGGATCAGCCAAAAGGCCTGGTTACATCCCCTTCAAAATGTCACTCCCACTGGACCAAAAATGTTTCTTTGTCATTACCATGTCCATCAATGCAATGCTCGGATTCCGAGCTCAACGCCTTCTAACCCTTCCATTTCACCTCAAGAACTCGAACTTGCATCCAGCTCACTCTGTTTGAACTTGAC
Source organism: Salvelinus namaycush (assembly GCF_016432855.1). Lineage (NCBI taxonomy): Eukaryota > Metazoa > Chordata > Actinopteri > Salmoniformes > Salmonidae > Salvelinus > Salvelinus namaycush. The sequence continues at coordinate 13,528,719 of NC_052309.1, read as the reverse complement.
ACCAATGTTCCTCAACATACTCTGTCCCTTGTTATTGCTAGCTTCGACAGATTAAAAACCTATCCTCTGCCTCCCTCAGTCTTTCCAACCTCCTCTCTTTTCGCTCCAAATCGCCTCCCATATGCAATTACCCAACTTCCAAAAATTTTCAACTTTTCCAAGCCAAAATCTTCTTTAAACTTCCTCAACAGACATGCTAAGCCCTGTACTCCCAGCAGTCAAAAAGTGAGCTGGGAGCTCCACTTTAACTAAGCAGGTAGCTCTTTAGGTCAATGAGGCCCAGGTGTTGCAGACCTGGGCCAATCATCATCTCCAAGGAGACCAGCCAAGGGGGAGGAGTCTAAAATAAATAAATAATGCAAACAAGAAAGAGAAACACAGCAAACCAAGGTAAACCATACAAAGTAAAAAAGCATGCAATTTCTAAATGAAAAGTCACTGCAAACTCTAAATAAACATTAAATACACACAAAAAAGGCTGGTCTCCAATTGGGGGAAAAACTAGGGAGGGCGACATGTGTCACACACACATACTGTGCAGGGTGAGATAGAGCTGTGAGAATGGAGAAGTTGAATATAGTCTAAAATTAATGTCTTACTTGTTGTACTGTACATGTATCGTGTCACACCATCTCCAAGTAAAAAAGTTATTGCAATGTCTGCAACTCTGCATTTATTTACAGTCCTGAATCCACCAAGAACACTGACCTCTGCTCTGGTGTAAATCAAATCAAGTCAAATGTTATTGGTCTCAGCAGATGTTAGTGCGAGTGTAGCAAAATGCTTGTGCTTCTAGTTCTGACCGTGCAGTAATATCTAACAAGTAATCTAACAATTTCACAACAACTACCTTTTACACACAAGTGTAAAGGAATGAATAAGAATATGTGCATATAAATATATGGATGAGCGATGGCCGTGCGGCATAGGCAAGATGCAGTAGATGGTATAGAGTACAGTATATACATATGAGATGAGTAATGTAGGGTATGTAAACATTATATAAAGTGTCATTATTTAAAGTGACTAGTGATACATTTGTTACATCCAATTTTTTATTATTAAAGTGGCTGGAGATTTGAGTCAGTATGTTGGCAGCAGCCACTCAATGTTAGTGATGGCTGTCTAACAGTCTGATGGCCTTGAGATAGAAGCAGCTTTTCAGTCTCTCGGTCCCTGCTTTGATGCACCTGTACTGACCTCACCTTCTGGATGATAGCGGGGTGAACAGGCAGTGGCTCGGGTGGTTGTTGTCCTTGATGATATTTTTGGCCTTCCTGTGACATTGGGTCCTGTAGGTGTCCTGGAGGGCAAGTAGTTTGTCCCCGGTGATGCGTTGTGCAGACCTCACTACCCTCTGGAGAGCCTTACGGTTGAGGGCGGAGCAGTTGCCGTACCAGGCGGTGATACAGCCCGACAGGATGCTCTCGATTGTGCATCTGTAAAAGTTTGTGAGTGTTTTAGGTGACAAGCCAAATTTCTTCAGCCTCCTGAGGTTGAAGAGGCGCTGTTGCGCCTTCTTCACCACGCTGTCTGTGCGGGTGGACCATTTCAGTTTGTCCGTGATGTGTACGCCGAGGAACTTAAATCTTTCCACCTTCTCCACTACTGTCCCATCGATGTGGATAGGGGGGTGCTCCCTCTGCTGTTTCCTGAAGTCCACGATCATCTCCTTTGTTTTGTTGACGTTGAGTGTGAGGTTATTTTCCTGACACCACACTCCAAGGGCCCTCACCTCTTCCCTGTAGGCTGTCTCGTCGTTGTTGGTAATCAAGCCTACCACTATAGTGTTGTCTGCAAACTTGATGATTGAGTTGGAGGCGTCCATGGCCATGCAGTCGTGGGTGAACAGGGAGTACAGGAGGGGGCTGAGAATGCACCCTTGTGGGGCCCCAGTGTTGAGGATCAGCGGGGTGGAGATGTTGTTTCCTACCCTCACCACCTGGGGGCGGCCCGTCAGAAAGTCCAGGACCCAGTTGCACAGGGCGGGGTCGAGACCCAGGGTCTCGAGCTTAATGACGAGTTTGTAGGGTACTATGGTGTTAAATGCTGAGCTGTAGTCGATGAACAGCATTCTTACATAGGTATTCCTCTTGTCCAGATGGGATAGGGCAGTGTGCAGTGTGATTGCGATTGCGTTGTCTGTGGACCTATTCGGGCGGTAAGAAAATTGGAGTGGGTCTAGGGTGTCAGGTAGGGTGGAGGTGATGTGATGTGATCCTTGACTAGTCTCTCAAAGCACTTCATGATGATGGAAGTGAGTGCTACGGGGCGATAGTCGTTTGGCTCAGTTACCTTAGCTTTCTTGGGAATAGGAACAATGGTGGCCCTCTTGAAGCATGTGGGGACAACAGACTGGGATAGGGATTGATTGAATATGTCCGTAAACACACCAGCTAGCTGGTCTGCGCATGCTCTGAGGACGCGGCTAGGGATGCCGTCTGGGCCGGCAGCCTTGCGAGGGTTAACACGTTTAAATGTTTTACTCACGTTGGCTGCAGTGATGGAGAGCCCGCAGGTTTTGGTAGCGGGCCGTGTCGGTGGCACTATATTGTCCTCAAAGCGAGCAAAGAAGTTGTTTAGCTTGTCTGGGAGCAAGACATTGGGGTCCGCGACGGAGCTGGTTTTCTTTTTGTAGTCCGTGATTGACTGTAGACCCTGCCACACATAGCCGTTGAATTGCAATGGGAGATTACTTGCTACTTTCATCAACGCTACTATTTATTTACTAGCATTGCTGGGAATTAGCTTTAAAATAAACTGAATAGTCTGCCGAAAGCCAGAACTTGAATCAAATTATAGGATTGGTCATTATGCATTGGGGGATTTGAGGAAAAAAAACATCTAATGGAAGATTGAATTAAAAATGGATTTCTAAACGGGTGTCTGTAGACCCATGTAGCTCCTCAACGAGTTTATTTCCTCAATGCTTACGTTATGTAAAAATAAAAGTCCCCCACAAGTTAATGCTTTTTTTGTACAGGTATTTCGCAAGTGCACAACTTTTATTCTGAGGCATACAGAGTGGAAGTTGGTCTACTACAGACTCACGTTTGGAAAGTCTGTTTAATTTATGTTCTACAATCGACAGAGTAAGATCAAATTAATAATATTTCACTTCTGTCTTCCGTTGGACTATTCCTTTTTTTGCAAGCTAATCCCTAGCAACTGTGTGTAAATATTAGTGTTCCTAACATCATTCTGATGTCTTTGGGGTTTTTTTTTTTTTTTTTACAAACTTTTTATTCTTTCATTTTGTATCTTTGAAACGGGTTCAAATCAGACAGGCAATACTCGTCAAAAAATACATAGATCTATTCTTTACAAAGTGAAGTATATTTGTCCGGGCCTCAATTGTTCTTTGACTAACACCATTAATTCTCACTGTCGATAATTCTAATGCTATAACTTCTAACAGTAACAGTATCCACTAGCTATCCACTTGCGGGTTGGGAGAGAGTGGGACCAACATCTCTTTTGCGTCAGGGTTTGTTTTTCATGATTATTTTAGTTCCTGGTTTCAGTCAGTATATATAGTCCATCACATAGAAGCAGGAAAGTACCAGCAGCTCCTTTGATTATTTCAATAAATTGCTCCTGCATATCATTTTATTTATCGTTAGAGTATCCTATGATAAAAATGAATGACAATCATTGCGAAGCATTGCCTGTCCCTTCACTGAAATGCCCACAATATGACATGCATGATTGGAACAATGTGGCTGTGTGGGCACTGTGGTTGGCATTTGAAGAGCATGTTTAAAATGGTAATGTATTAAGCTGGAACATCAGGGCCCAGTTTTTCAAAAGTTATGTATCCGGATTTCGTGCTATTGAATAGGTTTAAATGCATAGAAATAGAATGAATAGAATGGGATTCCCCATTCAAGTCAATGATTTGTCTGTTCTATTCATTCTATTTCTATGCATTTAATCATAATTGATAGCCAAAATCCTGTTAGATACATTTTGAAAAACTGGGCCCAGAGGAAGGACTACAGAGAGGTGGTGGCCCAAAATGGGTCATACTTATGTCCACAAAGACATACTTGAGAAGGGCCTTGTAACATCCCACTGGGCACAGACGTCAGTTCAAGGTCTAGTTTGATTTACATTTAGTTGAGTTATCAAAGTTTAGAGTTTGAGAATAGGATTTCTCTATTTAAGTTGTTAAGTTATGTCAAACATATGTTATCTCTTCATCAAACAATCACAATCTCACTAATGTATTAAGTTATGTAATCTTTCCTCACCTCATTTAACACTAAGGCTATTATTATAAGCACATTATGGCCCAACTTCATGAGTTTCATTTCATTGTGAGGATCACAACAATACCTTCCTCCTGAACTGACTATTGTTATTCCATGTTTTGATTGCCTTTCCTGAAGATGACACAAGATGAATGAATAGTTTGCTTTTGTGGTCATCATCCCACTCAGCCATTTTACCAGCATTTTACCAGCATAACTCTGAGTGACACACTGTTAGAGTTATGCTGGTAAATTATTATCTATTTTTATACTGAACTAGACTGAATGAAGATCATTCTGGTGGGTGGGGGACGTCACACAGACATAAATGTTTCCACCAGGGCAGATGGGACACAGACACCCACCCTTTACAGCCCAAGCATGCTGTTGTCTTTAAGGTAAATTACCCTGTGGTTAGTTTATGCAAGCATGCAAACAGGCACTGCACATTGTACATTCAAAGGTCAAATTCAAGCTTTCAAGCTGTATAGTTTATATGGCTGGCTCAGGTCTCTCAGCTCAGATCTCTTAGGCATTGCTAATGTTTGTAACATAAACTAGTCCCAAAGTGTAAGGAAAATATTTGACTGTCACAGGGCCATATCTCTGCCGTTAAATTGTTGTTAAATTGTATATACTGTAAGTTATGCCAACTGCTTCGGTTGAGTGAGATCCAAGAAACTTAACAGAAAAGTCTAGCTACTGGCAATCCTGAGATTACTACTTCGTGACCAGAGCATGCAAAATGGGCAAACTGCTGCATTTTCAAGATGCACCATACTACAATATTTTGTCTACTGTACTTCCAGTGCTCTTGAAATACATAGATAGCTACATTTGAGTGTACAACAGCAGTAGCTGCTCAGTTCCCTTTTTAGCTCTACAATAGTTCAGTCTCAAAAACGGGCTCTAGTTGATATAAAAGACCACGTCCGCTATATGCAGTGGTCTGTCAATGTTTATTTCAAAACGTTCATACCAAATCTCTCATGTATCAGTCTATTAATAGCACTGGCTGAATACTCTTTGTTTTTTACCTTGAGTTTTTTTCTGCATTGCTAATTGAAAGTAATTAAGTTAAAGCAAACATGCCCAGTTTATCGAACTTACTACGTTTAGCAATACTTACACTCAGCTAAAGAGATATGTTGTTTAGTGATAGGGAGGGGGTGTGATGCTTCTCTAACAGTGAAACTCCCACATGTTGTGATGGCAACTCTGACTCTGCTTTAATCTTCCCCCGCATCTCAGAGAGCAGAGACTATAATTACACATAGAGACGGAAGCCACACTGCTACGGAGTCTTATCTAACTTTCACCAAACAATGGCTGACGCAGTACCGTCCTCAGCGAGCAAGGGGTGTGAAAGTAACAGAGAGTGGGGAAAATGCAACTATAGCTACAATGAAAAAGCCACACTGAAATTTCAGTGGAACAAGATTTGTATACCAGACAACAAAAGAACCAAACGGTGAAAGTAAAAAAATAAAAATGGAATCTCTTCTCTCCAACAGTAGTTTATAACCTGCTTTGCAATTTGTATCTATAAGGCCCTCTTTGCAAGTGCAACATCTAAGAAGAAGAGGAACAGGTGTTAATCAAACAACTGTTGTTTGTGTGTGTGTTCTTGTTTAACTATCCTTGTTGGTACCAGAAGTCCTCACAATGATAGTAAAACAAGGACAATTCGGACAAGTGGGGACATTTTTCCGGTCCCCACGGGAAAAATGCTATTTTAGGCTTAGGGTTTAGGGTTAGGGTTACAATTGGGGTTAGAATTAAGGTTTGGGTTAGTAGTTAGGGTTTAGTATGGCCCTGGGGTTAAGGTTAGGCTTAGGGCTAAGGTATGGGTTATGGTTAGGTTAAGGGTTAGGTTTAGGGGTTAGGGAACATAGGATTTTGGATGGGAATCTATTCTTTGGTCCCCACAAGGATAGCAATACAAATTGTGTGTGTGTGTGCATATGTGTGTGTGTGAAGAAGAGGAACAGGTGTTAATCAAAAAACCTTTATGTTTGTTTTGCTATCTAGATCTGTGATGATTAATGTCATTCAGAAATGCCACCACAGGAGATGAAAGCATAAGTATGGCTACAGAGGTCACCTTTGAGACATTGCGTTGGCCAAATGCTTTCATCACTACAAGATGTGTAACATCAGTAATGTTTATTTTCCAATTGATGCTCAGTCCTGTTGGTGTGGGGTGCGCTGGGCTGAACTGATACCGACGGATTTGATCATTTATCGAGAACTTATTACTGATATCAATAATAAAGATAAATAGCTTTTACTAAAGGAATTATAAGTTAGAAATTAAATAAGTATGCTATTATGGGCTATTGCTAATGGGACAATTGATAGCTACAACATTCAAAGTAATAGTAGTAGTTTTAAGGGTAATATAAAAAAGTAACTGGTGCACACTTATGTTATAAACGTATCGTTCAATTTATAATTATTGTGATAATTTTGTGAATTTATCGTGATATAGATTTTTTACCATATCGCACCGCTCTACCTCTAAGGTATTCATGCAGATAAGAGGGCTAGAAGGGCAGTGGTGAAGGTTAAAGGACACAGGCCCACAACATGGACAAACACTGCTCTCTTGTGGGGCTAAATAATCCCAAGCCACACAACATGGGTGAATACTGCCCTCTGTTGGCACTACATCCCCATGGCATCCAGCCTAATTTTCATACACTCTACTATGCACATTGCATGCAACAGGGAAGAACGTTGACATCTGATGGTACAGAACTAGCAATAGCTAAAATCCATATCTAAGCTTGCAATCAGCATGGATGTATTTGTTATAAAGCTACTGTGACCTGTCACCACATAGATACAGACAATGTTCTATCGTCTTTTTGCTTGGTGGTACTGTATTGTCAAATATGTATTATGTTTAGGGTCATTTCTATGGTTGTTTGTGTACAGTGCATGAAAAGTGACCGAAAATGTTATTTCCTGGGGCAATCCGCAGTTGAAACTATAACAAAGCGGACTCCCGGCTATGTTTTGGTAAAAAGCTGAGGGATGGGCCTGGAGAAATGTAACCACCCTCTCAAATTAATAGAAAGAGCTATGGATGCAATGACTAACCATTTGAGGCTATACAATGTTAGTTTACATTTACATTGTTTACGAACATCGGAGTAAAGCAAGCTTATATTTTTGGTTCTGATGGGGTATGGCAGTTCATCTAAGCTCATGAGGCATTTTTTAGCTATATTCTTCAAGAATCAATGGGTATAAATCATTAATTTATAAATCCAAAAATGGATGTAGCAAATGCAGATTGCCCCTTTAAGGAGGGGGTGAAATGGTGGCCCGGGGCTTGCAATTCTATTTCATTGAGTTTTTGGGCTGCAATAAATAATCACCAGGACCGTCACTCTACAGTATATAAACAGTTAAGATGGAGTGTATAGAATAGGGAATGAATCTATATTGTACAGCTGTTTTTTAGTAGTTCTTGAAAACCCCATCCCTTTCCTCCCACTCTCAAGTCTAATAAACGCTATGAAACAGACGTTTTATTAGATCCGCAAAACTTGTTGGAAATGGTATAAAATGCTGTTAGAAACCAGTGCCATTGAAAATAGTTACTTTGTGAAACCAGTATAGCATCAAATAAAATACAAAATAAACTATAAAATCCAAAGAAAGGACAGAAGTTCCTATACTTGAACTTTAACATTCTAAGTTTAGTTTTTATTACTGTAACAGCACGCCAAAAAACTGTGAATTGCATATTGTATTTATTAGGACCTTCTACAAAGTCTTGCAATGCTTTGGGTCATCACTTTAGGATGACAAGACATTAGTAGAATTAAAGAATATACTTATAAAACAGAAATGTACATGTACATGTCACAAATATTATTGTTGGCAGTTGGACTAAGTTATGTGGGTTTGGCAGTTTCTATAACTGAAACACTTGAGAGTACCTTTCTAGGTATCATTTGGAACAAGTTTGGTGGAGGAAAAAACTGTGAGGTGAGACAGTCACGTACTCTGGCACAGTAAGGTACAGACAGACAGATATAGCTGGGCACTCAAATAAAGAATGAAGCACTCAAATATCATCTGTAATACACAGTAGCCTACTATCAACACCCATTAGAAGACTAAGGTGACAGAGTACGAATAAGCATATGCTTATGGAAAGGATCATAAGCTACACACAAATGTGCACTACAACGTTTGCAGTAAAGGGCAAAACATGGAGGATGTCCTGAAAAATATAGAATTACTGTCCAGGACAAGACTCTAAACAACATGTTTAGAAAGGAAAATCCACAACAGCATCAACATTTCCCCGCACATTTTTCTGTCATGCCAGGTCACTGTTCTGGGCTTTCTCCAGGGTTGCCCATGTAAGGGCCTTTCCCTGTTTCCTTGTTCCTCCTCCCCAGGGAGAAGGCCTCTGTGCTGGGTTAGGCTGCTGTGAGGCTCACCCTCCTTTGGGACTCACCCCTGTAATTGCTCCTGTGGGGGCAGAGACACAGAGCACCGGCGTTCACACACACACACACACACACACACACACACACACACACACACACACACACACACACACACACACACACACTCACACACACACACACACACACACACACACACACACACACACACACACACACACACACACACACACACATACAAATGGAACTTCCTGCCCAGACCTCCTTTCTGCCTCTCAGACCTGGGCAAAATACTGTATTAAATGTGTGCTTGATTTAGCCTGGAGTTTGCTCTTTTGAGACAATTCCGTTGGTTTTACTGTACCAGACAAAATATTTCACATTTTTAACATGATGTATTTGACCCAAACACTTCCAGTCATTGCGCTAACTCCAGTTAGCAGCTTCCTTCAATACATAAAAATGGTATGTTCTTCTGACTCTGGGGAGGTAGGTAAAGGGCCTTATTAATGAAATCCTGACGTACAAAGCATTAACAAGCAATGCAAGGCATTAATCTAAGCATGATCAGAGAGGGAGAGAGAGACAAAAAAACATGGCTCATGGGAGAGGGAGATGGAAAAAAAGAGTGTAGGTACCTCACCAGCTCAGTTTATAAACAAAAAAGAGAAAGAGACAATAAATCTAAGACCCTTTATAACATCTGAGTGGTTTTATTCAGAATCTGAGTTGTTGACCAATAGCATTACTGTAAAGTTAACCTCCAATCAGATATCATACCTAGAGACCTGTAAAGACAACATAACTTCTGCTTCTCAGAGGTTTGACAATGGTGGTTGGTAAGAGTAACACAGTGAATGCTGAATTCCTGAGAAGACAATAAAACCTTTGTTGATAAGAGTCACTTCGGGGGCTGGGTCGCCCTACAGTTCAAATCATAGAGATAGATAGAGGACTCTAGTGTTCAAAATTCCATTTTAGCATGGTCAGTGCCATGAAGGACTTTCACCATTTGTAAGCAGTCAACTAGGTTGGACTTCCTATGGGTTAAGGAAGGATCACATAATTCTATTCAGGTTATCAGGAGGGATCAGACAATTAATTTGACTCGTGAGCCAACGTTCCATAACTGTAGGTGGCAGTAAATTGCCAACCTTGACTTTGTACCTGTTCAACCAACACACTCCAGAGTGAGAGCTATTGTATGCACCCATTCAGTTTGTTTACAAACTCACAGAAGTAGTAGAGGAAGAAAATTGACTACTTCAAAATGGAGATGGCCTCAATGGCGCTGCCCATCATAATGTGACAGATAAAATGTTGCGTCCTCTAACTATGTCTATGTTTCAAGTGCAGTCTCATCTGCAGTCTCATCAGGGTCTGTGGTGAAGTAGCTGAGACCATGCATCTCACCATTACCACATTGGTCAATCCCTCTCCAGTGACTATGACAGGATGAGGGAGAGGACGATGCAACAAAGAAAAGAGTAGCCTGAGCTAGATGGCCACACCCTGTAGATAGGTTACTGACTTTCTTGCTTATAATTTCAGCAGACTTGTTTGTTCCTGTCTTCTCATTTGTGTTTGAGATGCTGAAAACCAACTCGCTTCATCAATGTCAACCTAGTGATAGAAACTTTTTGGTTTTATTTCAAGTAACTATATACACACTCTGGTTTTCTCAGTTTTGTTATGTTTTATTTTATTCTGTTTTGGGCACTCAAAGTGTTTCACAATACTGGATCTCATGGGCTTTCCGTTTCAGTACAATAGCTCTCACCCAAGCCTTTAAAGCTAGTTGTTAAAAAGCACTCATTTATTTTGACTTACACTGTTCTTTGTCTTCCGGTCAAAATATATCTCAGTATATAGTGAGTGTAGAAAACATTAAGAACACCTGCTCTCTCCATGACGTAGACTGACCAATAGACTGAATCAAGGAGAAAGCTATGATCCCTTATTGATGTCACTTGTTAAATCCACTTCAATCAGTGTAGATGAAGGGGAGTAGACGGGATAAAGAAGGATTTTTAAGCCTTGAGACAATTGACACATGGATTGTGTATGTGTGCCATTCAGAGGGTGAATAGGCAAAAACGGGGTATGGTGGTAGGTGCCGGGCGCACCGGTTTGTGTCAAGAACTGCAAGGTGGCTGGGTTTTTCACGCTCAACAGTTTTCTGTGTGTCACGCTCAACAGTTTCCCGTGTGTATCAAGGGCTCTCGAGTGTCGCAGCAGTCTAAGGCACTGCATCTCAGTGCTAGAGGCGTCGCTACAGACCCTGGTTTGATTCCAGGATGTATCAAAACCGGCCGTGATTGGGAGTCCCATAGGGCGGCGCACAATTGGCCCAGCGTCGTCCGGGTTAGGGTTTGGCCGGGGTAGGCCGTCATTGTAAATAAGAATTTGTTCTTAACTGACTTGCCTAGTTAAATAAATAAAAATTATATAAAGAATGGTCTACCACCCAAAAGACATCCAGACAACTTGACACACCTGTGGGAAGCATTGGAGTCAACATGGGCCAGCATCCCTGTGGAACGCTTTCGCCACATTGTGGAGTCCATGCACCGACAAATTGAGGCTGTTCGGAGGGCAAAAGGGGGATTGCAACTAGGGCTGTGGCGGTCATGAATTTTTGTCAGCCAGTGATTGTCAAGCAAATAACTGCCGGTCTCACAGTAATTGACCGTTAATTAACATAAACACATTTAGCATCTCCTGGCTTCCACCTACAAGCTACTGATGCAGACCGTTGGAACTTCTACATCTTAAAAGTCTTATAAATGCATGTAATATAGCCTACACCATCACAATAAATCCATTATTTATTTTAGACAGGTATAAAGAAACATGATATGAAGAAAATCTATTTTCAGAAGAACAGAAAAGCATACTCTGAGTTGTCTTTATGTTAGGCCCTGATCTGGCTTTGCCGTATGGCTGTGGGCTACAGTAGTTCATTTAGCAGACAAGATTAGCTTAGAATTCCTTGGCATTATTTTATAGTATGAATAATACAATTGAACATAGCTGAATAAAATACAAAGGATATTTTCTCCAAATGATTTGACGGAGTGAGCACATGCCGCTATTCTGTGTTGAGCAGTTAACAAAGAAATAGGTACTCCTATATGCTTCATTTAGAGTTATTAATGTAACTTTATTGGTGATGAAATTATGGTCTATATGTTTTGATTTTTAATACATTCTAAGGCTGCATGATGTGACTAATGACGATTTGAAAAAAGTTGCATGGAAGGCATGTTCTCTGCTTTGTTTTTAGCGCAAGCTGCACACACTTCATCAGTGTCTCATTCACAATTTGACGAGCTTTTTTATTGAACCTTTGTTTAACTAGGCAAGTCAGTTAAGAACAAATTCTTATTTGCAATGACGGCCTAGAAAAAGTGGGTTGACTGCCTTGTTCAGGGCGACAAATTTCTACCTCGTCAGCTCAGGGATTCGATCTAGCAACCTTTCGGTTACTGGTCCAACGCTCTAACCACTAGGCTACCTGCCTCGGATTTCCTAGTGGTATCCCCTTTGCCTTTTAAGGCCAGTGGCCATTGTGCGCTTGGGCTGAATATAATAATTATAATTCCCTTCTTCCGGCTGCGTGCTCCGAAGCGCCTCTCACTCACATGGCTCTCTCCGATATCTACATTTTTAGTGGCCAATGCCCATCACGGGATCTGGTCCTTCCCACAGGCTACAAGTGAAGACCGACACAATGGGCATGCAACCGTGCGCGTTTTTGTTGAATTCTGAGGCGCATATTGAAGATGTTTGAAAAACAGTCCACATTTACTTTTAGTCAGCCAACAACATGAGTTGAAATAAAACATAAGTTAGTTGAAATCAAATCAAATAATTTAAATACAGTAAGACATTGTTAGTTTGGCAACAAAAAAACTACGCCAACATACTGTATTTGTGGATTACATCTTTTGTCCTGTCATTCAATCAGGTGTTTTTTTTGTTACATAGGGACAGACAAACAGAAAAAAATAAAAGGATGTATGATAACACAAAACTGAAATTGTAAAAAAAACAAAAGACTAAAATGCTGGGTGCGATTTGTTCCTCATCCTTATCACCTGCATCTGTGGTTAATCGGATCACCCCTGGGTTTTGATATCGTCACACAGACCTAACGAGCAGCAAAAACACTAGCCTATGTCAATCTACTATACCCCATAGTACAAAAGTTGACCTATTCTGTGTGAGAAATAAATATTTCAAACATAGTCTGGGACAGTTGTGGGATGTGATAGATCCCAAATTAATAAAACCACTAGCATAAAAAAAACTTTTTAAAAGCAATGAGGCTGACACACCAGATCAGAACATTTAGCTTAAAATGTTGATAAACTATTAGGCTATTTCCTCACATTATAAGCGCAACAATGCACACACGGCAGTAAGCTATAAGAGCAAATGTTCAAAAATGCAATCAATTAGCAGGAAAACACCATTCTCAAAATTGACCCTCAAAATGTGATTATGCATGTAATGCTTTAATTATAAAGGCACATTTTTATGGTGAAAATGATCTTCCCCAAACTTGAAACTCACCCATTGGGTATGTATGCCAGTTAGGCTCCAACACCCTGTTGGAAAGCGGATTAATGTGCATAATTTTAAGAAGTTATTTGGACACTTTAGTTGTGATACAAACCATATCAAAGCATTTAGGCCTATGGGCTAGACTACATGAGGTGTGCGACTATGATTTGGAAAAGTCGCAAAAAAAGACACGCGCTGTTTCTTGCCTTACTACACACAAGTTGCAAGTTGCATGTCACATCTACTCCCACTCCCCACCTCCAGCGTTCAACGTCGCCGGTTTACTAACAACCGGTCCTGGCAACCATCATTACGCACACCTGGCAACAATCATTGCGCACACCTCCGCTTCATCATGAGGCACATCTGGACTCCATTACCTCACTCATTACCTCCCCTTTATCTGGCACTCCCAAGGTTCCTTCCCAAGTATCATTTCTGTGTTTCATGTCAAGATGCTACTTGTATCGTTCCATGGTCTTTGTTGTATTAAACTTACGACCTGCTTCTCGACCACTGTCTATGTTACACTGGGAATCATTCACAAGTGATAATATATCATTCACAAGTGTCACTCATCAGATTATTGTCACCCATCAGGCTATTCTTGATTTAATCTAGTCTTTACATATACTAAATAATATATGTGGGAAATTTGTTTTGAAATGGACCATTATCATGAACCTGTCTCGTAACAGGGGCAAGCCAAAAAAAATACATGTCATCTATGCACTTAAATAGCGAATGGAGTACACTTGGTTTATTTTCATGCCAGCGAGGAAGGTTATACTCCTGTTGTAAAGAGAAGCAATGTACTTAATATTAGGAAAGTTGCTAAATAAATATAGTAGGCCTATGGGATAGTAGGCCTATGGTAGCTGATGGGATTCTCCTCTTTGTAATAGAGGCCATCAAAACTCTGTTTTCTCACGCAATTGCATAACCTATAGAAATGTTGCGCAACCTGAGCTCATGGGCGCTAATTAATTATTCGATTTTTTGATTACATTAGCATTGATGTCAGTGATTAGAGGGTCAATAAATAGAGTGCTGAGTACCAGTCACTTTGCAAGTTTGGTAGGCTACTAATGACCATCTATGGTAACCGTAACAGCCCTACGTGCATATTAGGAAGGTGTTCTTAATGTTTTGTACTCTCAGTGTATAACAATGCAAATAGACAAAAAGCAATTCCAGGCCTGGAGTGTCTCTAGAAAATGATGGTGTAGTATTAGTAGTCTTGTGGCAGTGGTTGGGCAGAGACTGCACGACCAGTAGCCACATACATAAATATAAATCCTCTTCAGCCATCTGGTCAGTATTAAGGGATGAGCTTTGAGAAGAATGTCTGTGGGGGATAGCTTATTGTGGACATACAAAATGGTAAAGCACAGTAGCTGTGTTTGATTTTTTTTATTGCAGCAGTCACCTATTTTTCTTAGAAAAAAAAAACACTTCAGCCTCTAGCGATGTTGAGATTTTATAATATACACATGCATGTGCACGTATGCACACATACACATACACATGCATGCACACAAACACATAAACAAACTAATGTATGCAATACTTTCACATAAACCTTAAATACTCTTTTGAGGCGGCTAAAATGTTTTATAACTCATCTTCTTAGACCCCAGGCCTTGAACAGATTAGAGTTTCTCCGCCTTCTCCCACAGTCTCAATAAACATTTCCAGAGCCAGCAGCAGAGTGGAGCACGTGGCGGAGTGCGCTAGGTCTCTATGGAGCTAGCTACTAGTAGATGTGGTTTTACTGTGTATGGCTGCTGCAGACTTTCCCTTATGAACAACCCTGTGAAGACCCTCATAGACATGAAATATTTCAAATTGGCCGAATAATGTATACTTAAAAAAAAAAGAATACCTTTTAAATACATTCCAACATATATTACGGAATGTATTTAACATTTCTATAGAAATGTATTTAAAATGTACATCGCAATATATATTAAAATACACTGAGTGTACAAAACATTACAACACCTGCTCTTTCCATGACGTAGACTGACCAGGTGAATCAAGGTGAAAGCTATGATCAATTATTGATGTCACTTGTTAAATCCACTTCAATGTATGTAGATGAAGGGGAGAAGACAGGTTAAAGAAGGATTTTTAAGCCTTGAGACAATTGAAACAAGGATTATGTGTGTGTGACATTCAGTGAGTGAATGGGCAAGACAAAAGATTTAAGTGCCTTTGAACAAGGTATGGTAGTAGGTGCCAGGTGCACCGGTTTGAGTGTGTCAAGAACTGCAGCTGGGTTTTTCATGCTCAACAGTTTCCCGTGTGTACCAAGAATGGTCCACCACCCAAAGGACATCCAGCCAACTTGACACAACTGTGGCAAGCATTGGAATCAACATGGGCCAGCATCCCTGTGGAACTCTTCGACACCTTGTAGAGTTCATGCCCTGACTAATTGAGGCTGTTTTGAGGGCAAAAGGGGGGGTGCAACTAAATATTAGCAATGTGTTCCTAATGTTTTGTACAAATCAAATCAAATCAAAATGTATTGGTCACATACACATGGTTAGCAGATGTTTATGTGAGTGTAGCGAAATGCTTGTGCTTCTAGTTCCGGCAGTGCAGTAATATCTAACAAGTAATCTAACAAATTCACAACGACTACCTTATACACACAAATGTAAAGGGATGAATAAGAATATGTACATATAAATATATATGGATGAGCGATGGACGTAAGGCATAGGCAAGATGCAGTAGATGGTATAGAATACAGTATAGACATATGAGATGAGTAATGTGGGATATGTATACATTATTAAAGTGGCATTATTTAAAGTGACTAGTGATACCTTTATTAAATCCATTTATTACATTTATTAAAGTGGCCAGAGATGTGAGTCTGTATGTTGGCAGCAGCCACTCTATGTTAGTGATGATTGTTTAACAGTCTGATGGCCTTGAGATAGAAGCTGTTTTCAGTCTCTCGGTCCATGCTTTGATGCACCTGTACTGACCTCGCCTTCTGGATGATAGCGGGGTGAACAGACAGTGGCTCGGGTGGTTGTTGTCCTTGATGATCTTTTTGGCCTTCCTGTGACATTGGGTGCTGTAGGTGTCCTGGAGGGCAGGTAGTTTGCCCCCGGTGATGCGTTGTGCAGACCGCACTACCGTCTGGAGAGCCTTGCGGTTGTGGGCGGAGCAGTTGCTGTATCAGGCGGTGATACAGTCCGACAGGATGCTCTCGATTGTGCATTTGTACAAGTTTGTGAGTGTTTTAGGTGACAAGCCAAATTTCTTCAGCCTCCTGAGGTTGAAGAGGCACTTTTGCGCTTTTTTTGCGCTTTTGCGCCTTCTTCACCACGCTGTCTGTGTGGGTGGACCATTTCAGTTTGTCCATGATGTGTACGCCGAGGAACTTAAAACTTTCCACCTTCTCCACTACTGTCCCGTCGATGTGGATGGATGCTCCCTCTGCTGTTTCCTGAAGTCCACGATCATCTCCTTTGTTTTGTTGACGTTGAGTGAAACACCACCCTCCGAGGGCCCTCACCTCCTCCCTATAGGCCACCTCGTCGTTGTTGTTAATCAAGCCTACCACTGTAGTGTCGTCTGCAAACTTGATGATTGAGTTGGAGGCGTGCATGGCCACGCAGTCATGGGTGAACAGGGAGCACAAGAGAGAGAACGCAACCTTGTGGCCTGAGAACGTGTGGGGCCCCAGTGTTGAGGATCAGCGGGGTGGAGATGTTGTTTCCTACCCTCACCACCTGGGGGCGGCCCGTCAGAAAGTCCAGGACCCAGTTGCACAGGGCGGGGTCGAGACCCAGGGTCTCAAACTTAATGACGAGTTTGGAGGGTACTATGGTGTTAAATGCAGAGCTGTTGTCAAATAACAGCATTCTTACATAGGTATTCCTCTTGTCCAGATGGGATAGGGCAGTGTGCAGTGTGATGCGATTGCATCGTCTGTGGACCTATTGGGGTAAGCAAATTGGAGTGGGTCTAGGGTATCAGGTAGTCATTTAGCTCAGTTACCTTAGCTTTCTTGGGAATAGGAACAATGGTTGCCATCTTGAAGCATGCGGGCACAGCAGACTGGGATAGGGATTGATTGAATATGTTCGTAAACACACCAGCCAGCTGGTCTGGGCATGCTCTGAGGACACGGCTAGGGATGCCGGCAGACTTGCGAGGGTTAACACGTTTAAATGTTTTACTCAAGTTGGCCACGGTGAAAGAGAGCCCACAGACTTTGGTGGCGGGCCGCGTCAGTGGCACTGTATTGTCCTCAAAGCGAGCAAGAATATGTTTAATTTGTCTGGGAGCAAGACGTCGATGTCTGTGACGGGGTTGGTTTTCTTTAAGTAATCCGTGATTGACTGTAGACCCTGCCACATACGTCTAGTGTTTGAGTCATTGAATTGTGACTCTACTTTGTCTCTATACTGACGCTTTGCTTGTTTGATTGCCTTGTGTAGGGAAGACACAGTGTTAAAAAGAATGTACAGTGCATTCGGAAAATATTCAGACCCCTTAACTACCCCTGTATTTGGTGAGTTTATATCATTCTTCTCTGCAGATCCTCTGAAACTCTGTCAGGTTGGATGGGGAGCATCGCTGCACAGATATTTTCAGGTCTCTCCAGAGATGTTCGATCAGGTTCAAGTCCGGGCTCTGGCTGGGCCACTCAGTGACATTCAGAAACTTGTCCCGAAGCCACTCCTGCGTTGTCTTGTCTTATTGGAAAGTGTACCTACACCCCAGTTTGAGGTCCTGAGCGCTCTGAAGCAGGTTTTCATCAAGGATCTCTCTGTACGTTGCTCCGTTCATTTTTGCCTCGATCCTGACTAGTCTCCCAGTCGCTGCTGCTAAAAAACATCCCCACAGCATGATGCTGCCACCACCATTTATTTATTTTATTTTAATTTAACCTTTATTTAACTAGGCAAGTCAGTTAAGAACAAATTCTTATTCACAATGACAACCTACCCCGGCCAAACCCGGTCAACACTGGGCCAATTGTGCGCTGCCCTATGGGACTCCCAATCACGGCCGGATGTGATACAGCCACCATGCTTCACGGTAGGGATGGTGCCAGGTTTCCTCCAGATGTGACACTTGGCATTCAGGTCAAAGATTTCAATCTTGGCTTCATCACACCAGAGAATCTTGTTTCTCATGGTCTAAGAGTTCTTTAGGTCCGTTTTGGCAAACTCCAAGCAGGCTGTCATGTGCATTTTACTGAGGAGTGGCTTCCATCTGACCACTCTACCATAAAGGCCTGATTGTTGGAGCACTGCAGAGATGGTTGTCCTTCTGGAAGGTTCTCCCATCTCCACAGAGGAACTCTGGAGCGCTGTCAGATTGACCATCGGGTTCTTGGTCACCTCCCTGACCAAAGCCCTTCTCCCCCGATTGCTCAGTTTGGCCAGGCGGCCAGCTCTAGGAAGAGTCTTGGTGGTTCCAAACTTCTTCCTTTTAAGAATGATGGAGGCCACTGTGTTCTTGTGGGCCTTCAATGCGGCAGACATTTTTTGCTACCCTTCTCCAGATCTGTGCCTCGACACAATCCTATCTCTGAGCTCTACGGACAATTCCTTCGACCTCATGGCTTGGTTTTTGATCTGACATGCATTGTCAACTGTGGGACCTTATAGAGACAAGTGTGTGCCTTTCCAAATCATGTCCAATCAACTGAATTTACCACAGGTAGACTCCAATCAAGTTGTAGAAACATCTTAAAGATGATCAATGGAAACAGGATGCACCTGAGCTAAATTTTGAGTCTCATAGCAAAGGGTTTGACTCCTTATGAAAATAAGGTATTTCAGTTTTTGTATATGTATAAATTAGCAACAATTTCCAAAAACCTTTTTTTGCTTTATCATTTTGGGATATTATGTGTAGATTGATGAGCTAAAATTTTTATTTATTCAAATTTAGAGTAAGGCTGTAACGTAACCAAATGTGGAAAAAGGGAAGGGGTCTGAATACTTTCCAAATGCACTGTCATCATCATGAATCAAGTCAATAATCTACTGGCAAATCCTTTTTAATCCTTGTCATATGAAGAGAAATAATGAAGAGCAATTATAGATATAATGTATCGGTGCTCATCGGCCATTGGACATAAACATTACACAACAAGTTGGAAATCGCAAATTCAACAATGAGTGGTTTGGAAGGAATCAGTGACTAACTGCAAGCATTGTAAAGCAATCACAAGCCTGCTATTCAGTGGAGTGGCTGTGTGGTCCCAAGTCTGGGTTTAAGGGTCTCTTTACCAAGCTTAAAATGACAAACATTCAACATTTACCATTCTGTCAATCCAGCATGATTTCTGCTGTGCTCAAAACTACTGTTAACTCAGAACTGGGAAATCTGACATCAGGGAGCTCAAGACAGCTGGGAACTCGGGAGAAAACTAGCTCCGACTGGGAAAATACGTTTTGAACGATCATCCAACTCGGAATTGTAAGTCGGGAACTCAGGCCTCTTTCTAGAGCTACGACCTGAAGATCACTGACGTCATCATGATTCGACCTTGTTTTTTTCAGAGTTCCCAGTTGTCTTGAAAGTACCACCTTCCTGTTAAAAAAATGTATTGTATGCTGCTGCATAAGTGATGCAATATGCCAGGGAGATATGTATTAGAGGTCGACCGATTAATCGTAATGTATATTTGGGCGCTGATTAGTTTTTTACACCTTTATTTAACTAGGCAAGTCAGTTAAGAACACATTCTTATTTTCAATGACGGCCTAGGCAGAACGACAGATTTTTAACCTTGTCAGCTCGGGGGATCCAATCTTGCAACCTTACAGTTAACTAGTCCAATGCTCTAACACCTGATTACATTGCACTCCACGAGGAGCCTGCCTGTTACGCGAATGCAGTAAGCTAAGGTAAATTGCTAGCTAGCATTAAACTTATCTTATAAAAAACAATCAATCAATGACTCTCATTGCTCCAATGTGTACTTAACCATAAACATCAATGCCTTTCTCAATACACAAGTATATATTTTTAAACCTGCATATTTAGCTAAAAGAAATCCAGGTTAGCAGGCAATATTAACCAGGTGAAATTGTGTCATTTCTCTTGCGTTCATTGCACGCAGAGTCAGGGTATATGCAACAGTTTGGGCCGCCTGGCTCTTTGCGAACTAATTTGCCAGAATTTTACGTAATTACGACAACATTGAAGGTTGTGCAATGTAACAGGAATATTTAGACTCATGGATGCCACCCGTTAGATAAAATATGGAACGGAATAAACGTTTTGTTTTCGAGGTGATAGTTTCCGGATTAGTCAAAGGTATATGGTTTAGAGAGAAATAGTCGACGCGTTATAATTCCTGTAATAACTTGCGGCTGAACTTGAAAGGGGTTCCTTCGTTATTTTACCGTTCATGTCTTCCATAGAGAATGTCTTGATCTACTTCAAATAAGGTCTGTGTTTCGTGGAGGAGCAGACTGACAGGGGACCATGCAGACAAGCTCTGCTTTCTGCACTACAACCCAAAACTTCTTAACTGGGAATATTGAAGAACCATGAAAGCTGGTGGTTCGTTTTAACATATGTTCTCATGTTATTTGAGGCTAAATTGATTTTATTTATGTATTATATTAAGTTAAAATAAAAGTGTTCATTGTTCATTCAGTATTGTTGCAATTGTCATTATTACAAAAATGTGTGTGTGTGTATGATATATATATATATAAATACATGTTATTATTCCTTTTTTTAATCGGCCGATTAATCGGTATCGGCTTTTTTTGTCCTCCAATAATCGGTATCGGTATCGGCGTGTGAAAGATCATAATCGGTCGACCTCTAATATGTATACTGTAGCTAAGAAAGTAATACTAAGTGAATGTTGTGTAATAAGCTGTTAGTAGCCCATGTGCCTCACCCTAATAATTTGGTATATTTTCCCCCATTATTTTGCCTACTGTTCTGACTTGGTGGTGAACATGTAGCCTATAACCTGTTTTAGAGAATACTGTAAGAGGTTCCATTGTCTGCTTATATGCCCTCTTTATTTGTCCTACGGCTCTGACTTGGTGTATAGGGAGAACACTGTAATAGTGGCTCATGTTCTGAAATCTGTCGCTGTACATTTCAAAAGTGCTGAACAAATAGTTATATTGACTATGTCCGTCCTAGCTCGCTCATTAATGTCTTAATCGAAATTATGGATTGCCTCTAATCCGCTCGTCATCCCTTTATGCCATAGTTTGTACATCTCAATTTTCAGTAGAAACTACATTTGTTTAAGCAAGTCAGCCATATCAGCTATGTTTTTTTAAAAGGCAGTAAATGAGACTGCATGAACTGTTTTGCTGCCAGACAAGGCTCCACTGATAGCCAGGTGTGGCAGTGGTAAGGTGTTGGGACTGCTGTTGGGACAGATTTATGTAGGCCCTAACAGTTTGTGGGCACCGCTTTCACCGTTATAGTGCAATTAATGTATTGTTTAGTGTTGTGTTATTGATACACAGGGGAAACTGCTGAGAGTGAAAAACCCAGCAGGGTTGCAGTTCTTGACACAAACCGGTGCGCCTGGCATCTACTACAATGCCCCATTCAAAGGCACTTAAATCTTTTGTCTTGCCCATTCACCCCAGCTGAATGGCCCCCAACACAGTCTCAATTGTCTCAAGGTTAAAAATACTTCTTTAACCTGTCTCTACGATTGTCCCCGATGCGGCAACTAAATGGAGCTGTACTCCATCTAGCCATAGAAGCCATCAGTAGAAGCCATCAGTTCTGAGAAACCATCAGTATCACAACACCGATGTTTGGGTTTTTCATCAAAGGTTATTTAGCATCTTTCGAATTTCAGAAGGGGAGGGGACAACTTGCAAAGACAGAGGGTGATGCTCCTCTTTCAGTTCCGCTCCTCGTTCTAGCATATCTTAATCTCTTCTCTTAACACGTCTGGACCCAGAATTTAATCGAGCTGCTGACCAGTTACATGAGACTTTAGTTCTGGGTTAACCAAGATTAGAGCTTCAAGGACAACTGTGATTCCACCACTGCACAGTGCACACACACACTGTTCCTAACCCTACAACCACCAGATACAATACATTCACTTTTATCATTGGTGGTGCTACTGTAACAATTTAAAAAAGTTAGGAGCACCAAACAGTATTTAGCAGTAGAAAAATTTCCGCGAGACCCATTTCTTCCAGTGCCGTCAAGTTACCATGTTGTTACCAGCCTAATATGACTGGACAAGGTTGTTTGTTGCCAAACAAATAGTCGCCCGTGAGCAGTTTAAAACGTCCTGCGACATGGTCTATGAAAATATAAAAAGTGGCCCGCGAATCCACAAATGAGGCGACACATAACATGGGGCACCGACGAGCGGTTCCAGAAAGTGAATTATCAATGCAATCACTCATTGTGATAATAAATATTAGCTATAGCGATATTACTGTGCGACGTAGACTTTCTATTTCTGCCCGAGATTGCAAAACAATAAGTACGTTGATGTAGTGCCAATTGGTTATGAATGTTTCAACCTGTATTGAGAAGTCGTGTTTTTACAATCAGCTTTTGGCGCAAAGATCACAAAAAACTACACTAACCATGAAAACTGCGGTCTGTACCATCCAATCACAGAGTAGTTACAAGTCACATGATCCGCGAGCGAACGCATGTGTGTTTGCCAACGGATCATGTGACTTGCGTCTGCTCTCTGACTGGATGGCACAGACCTCAATGCATGAAATTAGTAGGTTTTTTGCCTCCTATACTGACGGAATACATGTAGCGAAACAGAATGTAAGCTTGCGTCCCTTCAGGATGGTCGTAATAGACTAAGGGTACAGTCAAGTGCTAATGGTTTTCACAGGTGAGGTGCAAAGGGAACTGAACACTGTCTGCTGCTACCTCGCTTGCCAGTGTAGAGGAAATTCAGCAATTCTTGGAGGACAGTGGAAGTTGATGAAAGTTCTTCTTTATTGTTAAAAGTTGGAAATGCGTTCAGCCAAGCAAAGTCGATATGTTGTACCTTTCCACCTCACCTGTGAAAATGAAGAGGACATTCTGCAACTCTGGCAGCATCAGCCTTCATCGGTGTGTTACAGATCGAGAAGTGAAGGATGCTTTTATATATTTCAAACTTGCCTCCTATTGGTCAGATTTGTGTAACTCAATTACCAATCACATCATGTTTTGTTTTGTATTCCCATTGTGATTGGTGCCTGAAAACAGTTTTGAACTAATAAAACCTCAAATCTGTAACACCCTAATGAGAAGGCTGATGGTCCAAGTGAATTCCCTCTTCTTCACAGGTGAAATTATACAATGTAACGATTTTTATCGGGGTGTACGCTGCTCATATGATTAAACTTAAACTGTAGCCTTATAACAGACAACACAAAACAATGATACAAATGTAACAACTTTGCTTGCTCCCAAAGGCACAAATCAAATTTTCCCATTTGTAACGAACCTCGCTATATGAGCCACATTACAATTCCCACCAAGTGGGTTAACCATATTGGTGCGATGCATAGGATGTTTGCCTTCCACACCACCAACTTGGGTTCGCTTACCTGCCCCACTGTTTGCTACACTGGTGTCAGAAGTGGGATGGCGGCCATAAGGCTGTCAGAACGCACGGCCCAGGTGTGTGAGAGGGATGAGTAATCAAAGCATGGGGATGTGCCTTTCCATCCGAAACAGGCAGTCTAGCGATCCTCGCTATATGAGTCACGTTACAATTTCCACTAAGTGGGTTAATCCTATTGGCGCGATGAATAGTGTGTTTGCCTTTCACCTGGGTTCGCTTCCCTACCCTGCCGTTGAGTGAATATTTTTCTAGTCTCACTGGTGCTACCAAATCAAATGTACAGATTACAGCAAAATATTTAGGAGTGTGTGTGACCAAAATGGTTGAAAATTAGGTTGCAAATCACGTTTCAGTCTTACCTACCATCTAGTATATCTTTGTTCTACTAATGTACTACTAATGCAACCTCATACAAGTACTTGGGAGTATGGCTAGACGGTGCACTTTCCTTCTCTTAGCACATATCAAAACTGCAGACTAAAGTTAAATATAGACTTGGTTTCCTCTGTCGTAATCGCTCCTCTTTCACCCCAGCTGCCAAACTAACCCTGATTCAGATGACCATGCTAGATTACGGAGACATAATTTATAGATCGGCAGGTAAGGGTGCTCTCGAGCGGCTAGATGTTCTTTACCATTTAGCCATCAGATTTGCCACCAATGCTCCTTATAGGACACATCACTGCACTCTATACTCCTCTGTAAATGGTCATCTCTGCATACCTGTCGCAAGACCCACTGGTTGATGCTTATTTATAAAACCCTCTTAGGCCTCACTCCCCCCGTATCTGATATATCTACTGCAGCCCTCATCCTCCACATACAACACCCGTTCTGTCAGTCACATTCTGTTAAATGTCCCCAAAGCACACACATCCCTGGGTCCCACCTCTTTTCAGTTCGCTGCAGCTAGCGACTGAAACAGGCTGCAACAAACACTGAAACTGGACCGTTTTATCTCAATCTCTTCATTCAAAGACTCAATCATGGACAATCTTATTGACAGTTGTGGCTGCTTTGTGTGATGTATTGTTGTCTCTACCTTCTTGCTCTTTGGGCTGTTGTCTGTGCCAAATAATGTTTGTACCATGTTTTGAGCTGCTACCTTGTTGTGTTGCTACCATGCTGTGTTGTCATGTGTTGTTGTCTTGCTATGTTGTTGTCTTAGGTCTCTCTTTATGTAGTGTTGTGTTGTCTCTCTTGTTGTGATATGTGTTTTGTTCTATATTTATATTGTATACATTTTTAATTTTTAATCCCAGGCCCATGTCCCCGCAGAAGGCCTTTTGCCTTTTGGTAGGCCGTCATTGTAAAAAATAATTTGTTCTTAACTGACTTGCCTAGTTAAATAAAATAAAAAACATAGCATAGGGTCAGTGAGTGCTTCACCATTGGGTACAACAACAGAACACCTCAGGGTTTGACTGGAGTCTGGTTCCCAGTCCATTGCTCTATAACCACTAGGTAGTAATGCAGCTGATGTAGGTATAGTCCCAGGCACTGTTGCAGCCCACAGCCCAGACCGCCAGGCTATTCCTGACTGCAGACGGACTAATAATGCCCAGAGCAGGCCAGGGGAGCCAGAGGAGCCAGGGGGACCAGGGGAGCCAGGAGAGCCAGAGGAGCTAGGGGAGCCAGGTGGACCAGGGGAGCCAGGAGAGCCAGAGGAGCTAGGGGAGCCAGGGGGACCAGGGCAGCCAGAGGAGCTAGGGGAGCCAGGGGAACCAGGAGAGCCAGAGGAGCTAGGGGAGCCAGGGGAACCAGAGGAGCCAGAGGAGCCAGGGGAGCCAGGGGAACCAGAGGAGCCAGGGGAATCAGAGGAACCAGAGGAGCCAGGGGAACCAGAAGGACCAGGTTACCCAGAAGGACCAGGTGAACCAGGGGAACCAGAGGAGCCAGGGCAGCCAGAGGAGCCAGGGGAACCAGAAGGACCAGGTGAACCAGAGGAGCCAGGGGGACCAGAGGAGCCAGGGAGCCAGAGGAGCCAGGGGAACCAGAGGAGCCAGGGGAACCAGAGGAGCCAGGGGAGCCAGAGGAGCCAGGGGAACCAGAGGAGCCAGGGGAGCCAGAGGAGCCAGGGCAGCCAGAGGAGCCAGGGGAGCCAGGGGAACCAGAGGAGCCAGGGGAACTAGAGGAGCCAGGGAGCCAGAGGAGCCAGGGGAGACCGGGGAACCAGAGGAGCCAGGGAGCCAGAGGAGCCAGGTGAACCAGAGGAGCCAGGGGAACCAGAGGAGCCCGGGGAGCCAGGGAGCCAGAGGAGCCAGGGGAGCCAGAGGAGCCAGGGGAGACCGGGGAACCAGAGGAGCCAGGGGAACCAGAGGAGCCCGGGGAACCAGAGGAGCCAGGGCAGCCAGAGGAGCCAGGGGAACCAGGGGATCCACCCTGCTCTGGTGACACAATATAACTCGTGCAGCCGTCGTCTCAAGGAAAGACTGAGTGGAGTGTTGAGTTGTTGGGGTCTATGCATAAACATAACCTTTCTTGACGTAAGCATTTTGAAATATTTGTACTCTTTAGTGAGTGTATTGGCTTAATATATTCACATAGCTCATTATTATACGGAAGACAATCACCCATCAAGGTCACTACATCAATGTTCAGAGATGGCATTTGATGCATCTGCTCCAATACAATTGTTTCACCTCAAGATTGCCATTTTCTCCATCCTGTTTTGAGCACTCTGTTTGCCTGTGTGTAGGCCTAGGTCTGTGTTGGTCAGTGGAAGTGGCCTCCGAGTGCCTCCTCATGGTCTGTTTGGGCTAAAAGTCATGCATGGATACACTATAACTAAATGCCCTGCGTGGGACCCAGACCTGTCCCTGTCCCTGTTTACACCCATAAAACACTATGCTGCCTGTGTGGGTGTCACTTCAAGCCTGTTTACATCTCCTTGCTTACATCTCATTTGTTTTGAGACAGACTAAGCGACCGAGGGGCCCTTTGACAGACAGAAACACACATAGTTTGAAAAAAGAATGTTTTATAAAGGGAGGATTTTTCCATACAGACAGACACATACCGTGTAGCCACTGCAGCGATGTGTTAAGAACACACTTGAATTAAGCCACATTATGCCACAGGAGTCGAGAGTCATCCTGCTATGAAACAGTGTTGCTATTTTCAACTGTCATTAACGAGATGCTCCAGAGTCAGAGTCATGGCCTGTCGTCGTATACAGCAGCTCCATACAGAGCAGCAGGGAGTCAGTTGTGTCTGTTTTCCCTATTTAAGATTGTGTTAACTAGTGACATGAAAAGAGTCATCTGACTAATGACCATGTGAGACCGCATTGTGACATTTCAAAGTGACTCACTGAAGCAAGCGGCCCAGTCAGTCAGTCAGTCAGTCAGTCAGTCAGTCAGTCAGTCACACAGTCAGTCAGTCAATGGCACGTCTTAACCTGCTGACTCTGCAGTGTTCCTGACTGCAAACCCCTGCAGATAGATAAGACAGTGTTAATGATGCATCTTTACACTTATTTACAGTAAAACCGCTCAGGTTTACAATAAAACAGCTTAGGTTTACAGTAAAACAGCTCAGGTTCCAGCATGTAAACTAAAACCCCAGTCTACAGTACAAAATACATACTGTGACAGTCAAAATAATTAAGTTATCACTTTTCACTGCTGAGTTGGGATCTCACCATTTCCACCACACATGAATTTTCACAAATGCCCCCCCCCCCCCCCCCCCCATAAGAAAAGAAGATTACATTCAAACTCAATGTTAATTTTCAGCCATAAACTCAGGGCCGGCCCAGCCAATAAGCAATATAAGCGGCCACCTGTGGCTGCTAGGGGGCCCCACTGCTGCTAGTTTTTTAGGAACTCAGTCAGGTCTCAACGTACTGTTGAGAATTAGAATAGTAGAATACACAAAGTGCAATTTAAAAATGTGGTAGTGCATCAGCAGTTATGTCAGTCACTGGCAGTTATGTCAGTCACTGGCAGTCACTCAATCAGCCCATGTCAGAAAACATTTCTTTACATTGCTAGGTAAGTTAGTCTAGCCAGCTATATAAACCTTGTAGTAATCATGGCCGAATTACCAACTGGGCGTTGTGGGGGGGTCCCCAACCAAATCTCTCTTAGGGTCGCCAAAATGCTAGAACAGGCCCTGCATATACTGAAGACTTCCTGTTATGGTGCATCAGTTGTTCCACTGGTGGAGAGTGATACAGTCCAGACCAGCTAGTATTGTCTAATACTGTCCAGTGTTTCTCAGGATGCAAGCTTATCTGGTGGTCACACGGCTGGCCAGGATCTCCTATTCTGATCAGTTTTCCCCGAACGAAAATCCACATTTACTGCTTTTTATTGCATGATCAAATATAAACCGTGTTCATTAAAAATGTATGAATGAGTTGGCGTAAAACAGTAGAAAATGTTGTATGGATTAATATAAATGACGCTGCAACGAGCACCAGAGATATTGAGATGAGCGAGATGCAAGACTTTCTTTCTCAAACAGCCACACACAGTATCTGCACATGTGCAAGGGTTGACTTCACACTGTTACAGCGTGGAAGCCAGGGCACCAAAACAGCGGAGAGGTTGAGCCTTGAGCTTCAATGCTCTTAGTTGTTGTGGAAATTGACCCACTATGCAGTTTACTTTCTGCATATATGTGATATGAATCTACCTTTAACTACTGTTTATAAATGTGTGTCTATTCATTTCTCAGCAGTGAAAGTATTGTATTGTTAAAACAATAGTATTGTTATTCTTAAAGTACTGCCCAGTAGTGACTTTGAATGAACTTTTCCTGCTAAGGCCTCCTTGCTGCAACCCAAAATAACCTAATAACACAACAGAGGTGGAATTCCTAAACAGAAGCAGCAGTGACCAAATCTTTGTCTCTCTCTCTGTCTCTTTGTTTCTCTGTCTGTCTGTCTGCAGCCAGTCTTGTGTGTCCCAGCCACAATGGTCAATCTGAGGGATGTCTTCATCATGAGGTATTTGGTATACAGAACTAGGCTATACTTCCCCAAACAAACAAACCTTCTATCTCTTTGATGCTGCTCAAAAAAATCAGTCTCTTTACAGGTGGCTAAGGAATCTTGCTGAAGCAAAACTCCCTGGAAATTGAGAAAGTCAAATAATGATAAAGACAGATGAGGGAACTGAATGATGATATTCACGTGATGGTGCTTTCTCTCCTCTCCACAGCACGGGTTCACTGAGGCTACATACCCAAAGCATCTTAACACTGGTGTCTGTCTGACCACAACTGGCCATCCTAGGAGACAGAAATACCAGATGGATGTCTTCTACAATTAAGCCTTACTTGACAAGTTTGGAGACATGATAGTAGTGTCTCGACAAATGTTTTCTCATCACAGATATAGGATGGTTTTCATTATGTGATTTGTTTGATAGAGTAGACAGAGCTTCTACAAACAAACTCATTATTTTATTTTACCACAATTTTACAATACTACTTTGTTTGTCCAAGTGAACAATGTAGGAGCAATCTTCACAACTTGTTTTACCAGGGAGCTTGTTAATGTCACACCCTGATCTGTTTCACCTGTCTTTGTGATTGTCTCCACCTCCCTCTGGGGTCGCCCATCTTCCCTATTATCCCCTGTGTATTTAGACCTGTGTTCTCTGTTTGTCTGTTGCTAGTTCCATCTTGTTTGTCAAGTCAACGAGCGTTTTTGTGTCTCAGCGACCTGCTTTTCCCAGTATCTCTTTTTTTCGCCCTGGTTTTGACCCTTGCCTGTCCTGACTCTGAGCCCGTCTGCCTGACCACTCTGCCTGCCCCTGAGCCTGCCTGCCAACCTGTACCTTTGCCCCACCTCTGGATTATTGACCTCTGCCTACCCTGAGCCTTCCTGCTGTCCGGTACCGTTGCTCCACCTCTGGTTTATTGACCCCTGCCTGCCTTGACCTGCCTGCCCCTGTTGGATTATTAAACCATTATTTATGGCCTGAGACCATCCTTCCCACCTCGTGCCTGGCGATGGCACTCAGCTGGGGTATAGGGAAGCATGTCCGGGAGGCGTGGAGGTCCCAGCCGAACCCTGGGGGGGCCCAGATAACTGGATGTTTGTGCCTGACGCTGTCCGCCCAGCGGTCCTGGAGTGGGCCCGTTCCTCCAGGCTGGCCTGTCACATGGGCTCTCGTCGGACCCTGGCCTTCATGCGACAACGCTTTTGGTGGCCTACTATAGTTCCGGATGTTGCCGCGTTTTTCGCTGCCTGCACAGTCTGCTCAAAGAGCAAGACTCCTCGGCAAGCTCCGGCTGGTCTTCTCCAACCTCTGCCTGTCTCTCACCGTCCCTGGTCTCATATATCCCTGGATTTCGTCACAGGTCTCCCCCCGTCTGAGGGCAACACTACCATCCTGACTATGGTCTGTTTTCCAAGGCCACCCACTTCATTCCTCTCCCCAAACTACCCTCGGCCAAGGAGACTGCCCAGCTTATGGTGCAGCTCATCTTCCGGATCCAAGGACTCCCGGTGGACATGGTCTCCGACCGGGATCCGCAGTTCTCGTCCCGGTTCTGGAAGGCGTTCTGCACGCTCATTGGGTCGTCGGCCAGCCTGTCCTCCGGATTCCACCCCCAGTCCAATGACCAGTTGGAGCGAGCCAACCAGGACTTAGAGACGACTCTTCGCCGCCTAGCCTACGCCAACCCTACCACATGGAGCCAGCAACTGGTATGGGTTGAGTACGCCCGCAACACCCTTCCTTGCTCTGCCACGGGTCCCTCGCCCTTCGAGTGTTCCTTGGGATATCAGCCTCCACTCTTCCCCGAGCAAGAGGAGGAAGTCAGCAATCCCTCTGCCCAGATGTTTATCTGCCGCTGTCGCCGTACCTGGAAGAGAGCACAGGCCGCTTTGTTGAAGACCACTTCCAGGTATAGGCAACAAGCGGATCGCCACCAGACCCCTGCTCCACGCTATCGGCTCGGGCAGAGGGTATGGCTCTCCACCTGGGACCTGCCCCTCCGGGTGGAGTCCTGTAAACTTTCCCCCCTTTTTATCGGCCCATTACCCATCTCTAGAATCATTAGCCCCACTGCTTTTCTTATTTTGTTACTCCGTACCCTCCGTATTCACCCTACTTTCCATGTGTCTAGGATTAAGCCTGTGTCTCACAGCCCTTTGTCTTATTGTTTCCAGGCACAAACCTCCTCCAGTGTCATCGATGGCCATCCGGCGTACACGGTGAGAAGCCTCCTGCGTGTTCGACCGCGGGGCAAGGGTTTCCAGTACATGGTTGACTGGGAGGGTTATGGCCCAGAGGAGAGGTGCTGGGTCCCCGCTAGAGACATCCTGGTCCCAGCCCTCATCGCTGACTTCCACCGCCGGCACCCTCAGTCAACCAGGTATGCGCCCAAGTAGGACGCCAGGTGGCGCCCCTAGAGGGGGGATACTGTCACACCCTGATCTGTTTCACCTGTCTTTGTGATTGTCTCCACCCCCCTCCAGGTGTTGCCTATCTTCCACATTATCCCCTGTGTATTTATACCTGTGTTCTCTGTCTGTTGCCAGTTTTTTTGTTAAGTCAACCAGCGTTTTAGTGTCTCAGTTCCTGCTTTTCCCAGTCTCTCTTTTTCTCGCACTCCTGGTTTTGACCCTTGCCTGTCCTGACTCTGAGCCCGCCTGCCTGACCACTCTGCCTGCCCCTGAGCCTGCCTGCCGACCTGTACCTTTGTCCCACCTCTGGATTATTGACCTCTGCCTACCTCGAGCCTGCCGTTTGGTACAGTTGCCCCACCTCTGGTTTACTGACCCCTGCCTGCCGTGACCTGTCTTTTGCCTGCCCCTGTTGGATTGTTTGTTTGTTTGTTTGAGTTTATTTATTTTTACAGGGACAGTGCACATTAATCAAAGTTTCAGTAAAAGTGCCGGTTTTAGCCAGCCAGCTAATTTTCAACCGCAGTCTCTGGGCAGGTTATTAAAAACAATTACAATACAGACAATCAATGAGCAGTGAGCACACGCAGAGCAACATAGGACAAGCAAGACGTAGCATACAGACAGAGCAACATAGGACAAGCAAGACGTAGCATACAGACAGAGCAACATGGCACAAAATGCAACAAGACAAAATCCATAAAAGTAACAAAGTGTTTCCACACCTCACAAGCTACAGACAACAACATGGAACAACATGGAAAGCGGCAATACACAGCTAGGGATTATGTTCACAAATCTGATTGACCTTTAGCCATGTCTTCATGTTTTTTGTGAAAGTGTGATAGGTGGTGCAGTTATGTGTGTCTGATGGCAGTGTATTCCAGACATGGGAAGCTCTCACAGAGAAAGCGGATTTACTAAAGGTGCTTTTCCTTAAGGGAACTATACAGTCACCTCTCATGGCAGACCTTGTGGATCTGCTGTCATATGTTTGGGTTTTCTGTTTAACAAAAATACTGAGTGGAGGGGGAGCCAGGCCATTTAGGATCTTGAATACAAGACATGCGTCGGTGTATTGCACAAGATTTTCCCAACTCAGGAGCTCATGCTTTCTGAGGATGTAACAGTAATGATGGCTGTTGGGCTTCCTATCAAGCATTATTAAACCATTGTTTATTCAACGTCTGCATTTGGGTCTTATCTGATAGTTAAATATGATTGGTATACCCCAACACATTATCACACCCAGTGGCAATGCGTCATTCAGGGTGTTTTGAGGCCCTCCTGTTTAGCTAAAAGAAAATAAAGTGTACAGTGCATTCGGAAAGTATTCAGACCCATTGACTTTTTCCACATTTTGTTAAGTTACGGCCTCATTATAAAATTCATTACATTTATCAATCTACACGCAATACCCCAAAATGACAAAGCAAAAACAGGTTTTTAGAAATTGTTGCTAATTTATAAAAAATAAAAAAAAATACCTTATTGACATAAGTATTCAGACCCTTTTGCTCTGAGACTTGAAATTGAGCTCAGGTGCATCCTGTTTCCATTGATCATCTTTTTAAGATGTTTCTACATCTTGATTAGAGTCTACCTGTGGTAAATTCAGGTGATTGGACATGGTCCCACAGTTTGCAGTGCATGTCAGAGCAAAAACCAATCCATGGGGTCCCACAGTTGACAAACAATAACACATTTACATAAGTATTCAGACCCTTTACTTAGTTCTTTGTTGAAGATCCTTTGGCAGCAATTACAGCCTTAAGTCTTCTTGCGTATGACACTACAAGCTTAGCACACCTGTATTTGGGGAGTTTCTCCCGTTCCTCTCTGTCAGGTTGGATGGGGAGCATTGCTGCACAGCTATTTTCAGGTTTCTCCAGAGATGTTAGATCGGGTTCAAGTCCGGCTCTGGCTGGGCCAATAAAGGACATTCGGAGACTTGTCGAGAAGCCACTCCTGCATTGTCTTGGCTGTGTGCTTAGGGTTGTTGTCCTGTTGGAAGGTGAACCTTTGCCCCAGTCTGAGGTTCTGAGCACTCTGGAGCAGGTTTTCATCAAGGATCTCTCTGTACTTTGCTCTGTTCATCTTTTCCTCGATCCTGACTAGTCTCCCAGTCCCTGCCGCTGAAAAACACCCCCACAGCATGGTGCTGCCACCAGGATGGTGTCAGGTTTCCTCCAGAAGTGACACTTGGCATTCAGGCCAAAGATTTCAGTATTGGTTTCATCAGACCAGAGAATCTTATTTCTCATAGTCTGAGAGTCTTTGGGTGCCTTTTTGGCAAACTCCAAGTGGGCTGTCATGTTGCTTTTACTTAGGAGTGGCTTCCGTCTGGCCACTCTACCATAAAGGCCTGATTGGTGGAGTGCTACAGAGATGGCTGTCCTTCTGGAAGGTTCTCCCATCTCCACGGAGGAATTCTAGAGCTCTGTAAGAGTGACCATTGGGTTCTTGGTAATCTCCCTAAGTCCTTCTCGCCCGATTGCTCAGTTTGGCCAGGCGGCCAGCTCTAGGAAAAGTCTTGGTGGTTCCAAACTTCTTCCATTTAAGAATGATGGAGGTCACAGTGTTCTTGGGGACCTTCAATGCTTCAGAAATGTTTTGGTACCCTTCCCCAGATCTGTGCCTCGATACAATGCTGACTCTGAGCTCTACGGACAATTCCTTCGACCTCATGGCTTGGTTTTTGCTCTGACATGCACTGTCAACTGTGGGACCTTATATAGACAAGTGTGTGCCTTCCCAAATCATGTTCAATCAATTGAATTTACCACAGGTGGACTCCAATCAAGTTGTAGAAACATCTCAAGGACGATAAATGGAAACAGGATGCACCTGAGTTAGATTTTGAGAAGCAAAGGGTCTGAGTTCTTATGTAAATAAGGTATTTTTTATTTTTATTTTTAATAAATGTGCAAAATGTCTAAAAAACGGTTTTCGCTTTGTCATTATGGGGTATTGTGTGTCATTTGCTGAGGATTTTTTAAATTTAATCTATTTTAGAATAAGGCTGTAACGTAACCAAATGTGGAAAAAGTCAAGGGGTCTGAATACTTTCCGAGGGCACAGTGTGTGATATATACAGTACTAGTCAAAAGTTTGGACACACCTACTCATTCAAGGGTTTTTCTTAATTTTGTAAACTATTTTCTACATTGTAGAATGGAATCATGTAGTAACCAAAAAAAGTGTTAAACAAATCAAAATGTATTTTATATTTGAGATTCTTCAAAGTATCCACCCTTTTCCTTGATGACAGCTTTGCACAATCTTGGCATTCTCTCAACCAGCTTTACCTGGAATGCTTTTCCAACAGTCTTGAAGGAGTTCCCACATATGCTGAGCACTTGTTGGCTGCTTTTCCTTCACTCTGCGGTCTAACTCATCGGGTGATTGTGGAGGTCGGGTGATTGTGGAGGCCAGGTCACCTGATGTAGCACTCCACTCTCCTTCTTGGTCAAATAGCCCTTACACAGCCTGGAGGTGTGTTGGGTCATTGTCCTGTTGAAAAACAAATGATAGTCTCACTAAGCGCAAACCAGATGAGATGTCACATCGCTGCAGAATGCTATGGTAGCCATTTTGGTTAAGTGTGCCTTGAATTCTAAATAAATCAGACCAAAGGACCAAAGGACAGATTTCCACCGGTCTAATGTCCATTGCTTGTGTTTCTTGGCCCAAGCAAGTCTCTTCTTATTATTGGTGTCCTTTAGTAGTGGTTTCTTTGCAGCAATTCGACCATGAAGGCCTGATTCATGCAGTCTCCTCTGAACAGTTGATGTTGAGATGTGTCTGTTACTTGAACTCTGTGAAGCATTTATTTGGGCTGGTAACTCTAATGAACTTATCCTCTGCAGCAGAGGTAACTCTGGGTCTTCCATTCCTGTGGCGGTCCTCATGAGAGCCCGTTTCATCATAGTGCTTCATGGTTTTTGCGACTGCACTTGAAGAAACGTTCAAAGTTCTTGAAATGTTCCGGATTTACTGACCTTTCATGTCTTAAAGTAATGATGGACAGTCATTTCTCTTTGCTTATTTGAGCTGTGCTTGCCATAATATGGACTTGGTATTTTAACAAATAAGGCTATCTTCTGTATACCACCCCTACTTTGTCACAACACAATTGATTGGCTCAAATGCACTGCAGCCCCGGGTTCAATCCACAGCCGGCCGTGACCGGGAGACCCATGGGACGGCGCACAATTGGCCCAGCGTCGTCTGGGTTAGGGGAGGGTTTGGCTGGCTGGGATTTCCTTGTCTCATCGTGCTCTAGCGACTCCTTGTGGTGGGCCGGTCGGTCGACTTTGCACGTCAGTTTGAAAGTGTTTCCTCTGACACATTGGTGCGGCTGGCTTCCAGGTTAAGCGAGCAGTGTGTCAAGAAGCAGTGCGGCTTGGCTCTCGACCTTCGCTGAGTCCGTAGGGGAATTGCAGCGATGAAACAAGATTGTAACTACCAATTTGGATATCACAAAAAAGGGGGTAATGCCATAGGCCAGAAAAGTTTGGATACATTGGCCATGCTGTCAATCCAGTGCTGTCAATCCATTTGCGTTCCAAATAACTGGAAACTCTGAACTGGGAAATCTCAGACTTCAGTGAGTTTAAGACAACTGGGAACTCGGATAAAACTAGCTCCAACTGGGAAAATCGTTGAAAATAATTTTCTGGGTCATCCAACTCTAAATTCCAAGTTGGAATTTCAGGCTTCTTTCTAGAGCCCACAGGAAAGACCGCCGCGCCACCTTCCTGTTCAAGTGAGAACAGCACAACAAGGTGAGTCCAAAAATGTATTGTATGCTGCTCCATAAATGATGTAATATGCCAGGGAGATATGTATACTGTAGCTAAGAAAGTAGTACTAAGTAGTTGTAAACTGTTAGTAGCCCACGTGCATCACCCTAATAGTTTACTCCCTTTTCACCTCAGAACTTTGCCTACTGTTCTGACTTGGTGTGCACATTTAGCCTAGAGCCTGTTTTAGAGAAATGTAATCATCGATAATCGTAAGAGCTTTCCTTGTCTGCTTATATGCCCCCCCCCCCCCTTTATTTATCCTATAGTTCTGGCTTGGTGTACAGGGAGAACACTGTAAGAATGGCCCATGTTCTGAATTCTATTGCCGTACATTTCAAAGTGCTGAACAAATAGTTATATTGACTATGTCCGTCCTAGCTCGCTCATTAATGTCTTAATCGAAATTACAGATTGCCTCTAATCCGCTCATCATCCCTTTATGCCATAGTTTGTACATCTCAATTGTCAGTAGAAACCACATTTGTTTAAGCAAGTCAGCCATATCAGCTATGTTTTTTTTAAAGGCAGTATATGAGGCTGAATGAACTGTTTTGCTGCCAGACAAGGCTCCGCTGATAGCCGGGTGTAGCAGTGGTAAGGTTTTGTGACTGTAGGCACCGTTTGTCACCGTTATAGTGCAATTAATGTATTGTTTAGTGTTGTGTAGTGGCTTTGCTGGCATGCATCTGAATTTTTGGGGGGGAGTTTGCCCCACCAAGATTGACATGCTAAAATCACCATTGATCACACTCATTAACCCAATCATAGGTATTGATATAACATGAACATAGTATTTTTATTTCAGACGATTCAAGATATCTAACCTCAGGTAGGAACTGTTATGTCAGTGAGGCATGACTAGCAAATCGGCATGTTTTTCCTGCACCCACACAATGCCTTATTATGTGGTGGTGAAATAAAGAAGTTTGTTTTAATGATAGTGTTGATTTAATGTTTGAGGTCCACATGAGCTGGATTAACACTTAGACTTTAGCCTGGATTGATCTAATCCCTCAGTCTTCACAAATCATACTGCACTCAAACTGTCATAGTTTACTTTAAGACCATGCAATTGTCTCTAAACGGTCTGAGAAATGAGAAAATAAATAGTAGTGGTATAATGTGTGTATGTGTTATTAAGACATTTTTCATCTGGTCAAATAATTGCAGCATTCAGCAGGATGACACAATTCTGATTTGGTCATGTTCTTTTCACCCCTCAACTTGTTTTGAATGAGTTGTAACAACTTCTCTTTCCAGTAGCATCTTATACTATATATAGTAGAGAATCTTAGCATTACATGTATGTTACTACTTCCGCATGACCATATGCATGTAATCCTACAGTGGCCATGTGGTTTGGGAGAAGAGTAGAGTTACCATGCTAGTGCATTGCTTACTGTAGTAGAACTGAGTCCGAATGAATGGCTCTGCAACTGGGCCTCACCCTGAATGAGCTAGAATAACATATATTATATACCCATACTAACGTAAACAATAAACCGAATCTGAAAGACACACCAAAGTTAGCATATTACAAGTGTTTTTCTCTCTTGAGTATAACCATTGTGTACTGTGCACATGAGAACATATTTATTCATCAACCCATATCAAATTCATATCCATATCAGGAAATGTAAAACGTGTAGTGTATTTGAGGTTTAAAAAGCCTTCTGAAGTTTGTAATTTACACCTAGAAATATCAGACTTGATTTTCCCCTTACAAAACATTTTATCAACCCCAAAAATGTACATTAATTATAATACACATAATAATTCTCATTTCCTGTTGCTGCACGATTATTCTCCTGCTGTAGCAAACTGTCTCAAATCAAGATCCTACATCTGTAGGTATAAGACAGAGAAAAAGATTGGGTGTACGGTAAACCAGTGTTTCCCTCAATACCACACATTTTTGTTGTAGCCCCAGACAAACTCACCTGATTCAACTCATTGAGGGCTTGATCATTAGTTGACAAGTTGACTCAGGTGTGCTTGTCTGGGACTACAATAAAAATGTGTACTGTTGTGGGTGCTGGAGGACTGGAGTTGGGAAACACTGCGGTAGACCATCAATAGACTACAAGGAGACAATACAGCCAACAATGACATTGACAGTTGAAGGTCAAATTAGTATTTTTTCAGGATGTTACTCATTCTTCAATAAAAATTTAAAGTCCACAAATACATCTAGTCAGCTGAAGAGGTGGGCTGATGGTGGCTTGTCTGACTCCAGATTAGTGACACCATGGAACCACGTCCTGGGTTCCAGGAAGTGAAGCACACTGTAGGGAAAAAAACAGAGACAGGAAGAAGGGCAGTCCAGTCACTGTGGAAACTGGGGGTGGAAACCAAGAATATTGCAGACATGAAGACACAATCTGAGCTGTGTGTGAGGCCTGTCTCAACCAGAAACTGTATGTGGGATCATAGAAAACAATGACCTAAGATTAGACTAGTACAGTACATTCATGATGTTCCCAATAACAGACCTGTTGTTTTTGCATTAAAATATTGCACTTTTTCTGTCAAGATTTCCAGATTTCCTAGACACTTTCCGGTTCTATGGTGTGTGGGCTAACTGAAAAATGGTGCCACCATTTTTATAGTTTTTCTCCAATCCAAAATCATAAATTAAAAAGTTTTCCAAAGTAATACGTGACTAAACTTGAAGAACTTTTCAATCGTTTTACGTCTTGTTCCGAGTATAAACATTTATAAAAACGAATGTGTCAAATGATTTGTTTTTGGGTGCCGGTTCTGTCCCATACAAAGTCAAATTGAGCGCAGATAGTTTTCTAAAGGTCTCCTCTGTTTAACAGGGTTTCCACATGATTAGTTGCATTATTCTTATTGTGCTTTCTGTTTGTATTGCAACAGTAAAACCTTTGAGTGTTTTACATTGTGACATCTTCTGAGAGGGAACACCAAACTTATAAAGTTGAAGTATCATATACTGCAAAATATATTTCTCTAGTTATTTACCCAAATAACTGTATACCGACTTCGCACAAATAATCAGAACAGTGCAACTGTTATTCTACAGTCAACAACAAATGTTGTTCAATAGGCCATAGAATACGATGTATGCGACAGGGCTTGCAAGACCTTGAGTAAGTGCAGAGCTGGTATGCTGCTCACACTTGTCCTTAATCTCATTTCTCTCCAAATATAAATTGACATGAAATTGCCTGTTGTTTGGAATATACTTAGTCTAGGTTAGGGCAAAGGCCTCTATCTCAGACAAATTGCCAT
The DNA here is from genome assembly GCF_016432855.1 of Salvelinus namaycush. NCBI lineage: Eukaryota > Metazoa > Chordata > Actinopteri > Salmoniformes > Salmonidae > Salvelinus > Salvelinus namaycush. The sequence goes on along the minus strand of NC_052309.1, from coordinate 13,489,462 downwards.
TGACTTCATTCACTCTCTCCCACTTGCACAAAGAACTGAGTACAGACTCAAGAGCACGAGGCGATGTTCCCATTAGGTCTCTTTAAGGGTTTCAGCAAGACGTTATCCCACTGATGTTCTAAGAACGTTCTAGGAACATTAAAACCTGACGTTAACTTCAGGACCATAAAAGGACGTTCAGTACAGGTCCCGGTTTGGTCGCAGCATAACGTTATAATAAGCTATTTTGATGTCCATTACAAAAGTTTATGTTCTTATTTATATATTTATATTTTAGGTTCTTATTTGGTTCTGATAGAACATTATCCGTGGAACATTCAATGACCACAAGGAGACGTTTCATGATGGTCAAGGGGACGTTGCATGATGGCCCCAAGAGAACATTCTTTGGAGGACCTTTGTCTAGTTCCCTGTAAGTTACCCGGATGCCACTGAGGACCATATCAGGACCTTTTTAGGACGTTCTCAGGACTTTCATTTTACTAGTCATTAGCACGTCACATGATGGTCGTAAGGGAACGTCTCTGCAAACAAAAATTTGTTAGGATGTCCGAATAACGTAACAAAGCGGTCGCCTAAAGTGGTCAGGACATTGTGTCATGGTCCCCTGAAGGTTTTGTCCAGTTCCCGGTTTGTCACCAAAAAAATTAAATTCCAGGGGACCATGACACAAAGTCCTAAGAACATTAAAAAAAACTCCTTAGGATGTCCCGGGACAAACCGGGAACTAGACAAAATCTCCAAGAGACCATGCCACAATGTCCTGACCACTTTAGGCGACCATTTCATGACCTTCTGGGGACGTCCTAACTACCCATTTTTGTTTGGAGGGTAAAGATAATAATAGCCTTTCCCTTGGTGCAGTCCCACAGACCAGTTTGACACAATTAGTAACATAAATGTTATGTAAAGTAATATGATCTCCTGTCTTTCAGTATGTCACACTGTAGATATATGAATTTGTAAAAACTCTACCCACTACCCAAACACTTCTATAAACCTATGGGGGCTTATGGAGACATTATGAAGACATTATGTGGTTAATATGTTTCACCTGCGGTATGACACAGACTAACATATAGTAACACACACAAGCACACACACACACACACAAACAAACCGTTAATGACTACTTGGCCTGTACTGGGTTCTTCCACTGTATAACAGTTAGTGCAATATCACATTTACAGGCTTTAGGTCTACAGCGGGATCATCCCTCACTGTGAATCAGCCCGAACGAGACCACATCTGATCTTTGCCACCAACTATAAACACTCTTGTGTAGTTTTTTACGATAACGAAAGTTGACGACTTAATTCAATATTCCATTAAAACACTACACAATCTGCATAATGCATGTATGTTACAATGAGTTTAAATAATATTTCCAAACTAAATGACCACCGGGCCTAAGGTGCATTTAACAATGTCTCTGCCTGTTGTTATACATGGGTTCCACTTCAACGAATTACATCAGCTTCATAAACTAATGCTGTGGATCATGGCTCAATTGGAGCCATGTGTTTTCCCTGATTTGAGCTTTGCTTTAAGGCAGCCAAACCGCCAGCCCTGCATTGACCAGACTAGGATTACAGTAAGGTCCTTAACATGCTCTGAGGAGACCGTAAAAGTGGATCTCCTAGTTCTACTGCAGACTTTCCACAAAGGATATAAAGAATAAGGACTGGGTGGTCCAGTGATGTGATATCCCCTCTCTCTCTCTCTCTCTCTCTCTCTCTCTCTCTCTCTCTCTCTCTCTCTCTCTCTCTCTCTCTCTCTCTCTCTCTCTCTCTCTCTCTCTCTCACACACACACTATCTCTTTCTCTCTCTCTCTCTCTCTCTCTCTCTTTCTCTTTCTCTCTCTCTCTCTCTCTCTCTCTCTCTCTCTCTCTCTCTCTCACACACACACTATCTCTTTCTCTCTCTCTCTCTCTCTCTCTCTCTCTCTTTCTCTTTCTCTCTCTCTCTCTCTCTCTCTCTCTCTCTCTCTCTCTCTCTCTCACACACACACACTATCTCTCTCTCTCTCTTTCTCTCTCTCTCTCTCTCTCTCTCTCTCTCTCTCTCTCACACACACACACACTATCTCTCTCTCTCTCTCTCTCTCTCTCTCTCTCTCTCTCTCTCTCTCTCTCTCTCTCTCTCTCTCTCTCTCTCTCTCTCTCTCTCTCTCTCTCTCTCTCTCTCTCACACACACACACACACTATCTCTCTCTCTCTCTCTCTCTCTCTCTCTCTCTCTCTCTCTCTCTCTCTCTCTCTCTCTCTCTCTCACACACACACACTATCTCTCTCTCTCTCTCTCTCTCTCTCTCTCTCTCTCTCTCTCTCTCTCTCTCTCTCTCTCTCTCTCTCTCTCTCTCTCTCTCTCTCTCTCTCTCTCTCTCTCTCTCTCTCTCTCTCTCTCTCTCTCTCTCTCTCTCTCTCTCTCTCTCTCTCTCTCTCTCTCTCTCTCTCACACACACACACACACACACACACACACACACACACACACACACACACACACACACACACACACACACACACACACGCAGCGTTGTCTATACTGTGTAGTTAATCAGATAATAATTTGCCTTGTGTGTCATATTATGTTGCAGTTCTAACATTTTAATCTCATTATTTGTGGTGGCGGTTGGAATCACTTCATTTGAATCTCATTATTTGTGGTGGCGGTTGGAATCACTTCATTTGAATATCATTATTTGTGGTGGCGGTTGGAATCACTTCATTTGAATATCATTATTTGTGGTGGCGGTTGGAATCACTTCATTTGAATATCATTATTTGTTGATACAAATGTTAAAGTGCGCACTAGAGCAGAGATGGGCAACTGGTGGTCCGCCCCCATTTTGTAGGCCCGCGGATCAATTTGACCCAAAAAATAAATACATTTTTTTGGGGGGACTCAGTCAGGGACTCACCTTACTGAAAGTTAGAATAAGAAAATACACAAGGTGCAATTTCAAAATGTGGTTGTGCATCAGCAGTCAATCATGGTCGAATTACTGACGGGGTCATCAGTTATCACATTAAAAACAGCAGAAATTTGCCTCCACCCTATGGCAAAATGTGTAGAAATGCAGGAATTGAGTTACAAAATTGTTAAATCTTCTCTCCGCTCCATGGAATGTGTAGAATTGCAGCAAACTTACTTTAAAATGCCAACATTTTCTCTACACCTCATGAAAAAATGTGGAGAATTGCAGGAAATGAACTTTAAAACTGAAATGTTTTCTCTTCGCTGTCATGAGGAGGGTTGCTAAAATGTTTTGCGAGCAAAACATGAGCCCCTGCGGCCCCTTATGATGAGTTCCGTTTTTTTGTGGCTCTCACCCCATCAAAGTTGCCCATCCCTGCATTAGAGCCTCAAGGTACTGTAGGTGTTGAGGTAATGATTGGATCAGGCAGAAAGGGAAGAAAGTCTGTAATCTTGTGGTGCTATAGGGGTGTTAGAGGTGTCTGATGTTCAGTTTCTGGTGAACCACTGGTTGATTTGATATCAGACACACGTAAAAACATCTCAATGAGAATTCCAGACACAACCTGAAGAAGATTGAACTGTTGTGACATGAACACAAACGAGGTGAAAAACGTAACAAATGCGGCATGTCTCGACTTGATGCATCCACTCTCAAGAATTCCAGACGTCTGTCTGGGAGTTTCACTGTACATGTCTGGTGTTGTGCATTGTCTTCCTTTTTAAAACATTTTTCCTCCACTTAGTCAGAGATGAATATACCCTGAACCATTCCACTGAACATGCAAAGCCCCTGGAGGCTAATTTATTATGATATACAGTAAGAAATCAAGCTATAGTGGATTACATGTAAAGTACTATAGCAGACTCAACATGTAGCAATGCATACTCCAGTGAATATGTCAGACACCTGTCAAACATTAATATAGAAATCCAGACAAGTTAAATGCAGGGTTAGGATAGATAGTTTGACAAAGAAACCAATCAGGGATGTTACCTTAATTTCATACCTACTACTTTAATGGGTTGTTTATTTCAATGCTCTCCAACTTTTAAGAGAAGTGTGTTCTAGAATTCAGAGAATACATAGGTGTCTGGAAGTTCTCCTCCTCCGCAAAATGATTACTCCATCTCCTTGTACTCTCCATACAATATACAGTGCCTTCAGAAAGCATTCTTACCCCTTGACTTATTACATGTTTTTTGTGTTACAGCCTGAATTCAAAATGTATTAAAAAATATATATATATCTCGCCAATCTACACACAATACCATAAATAATGACAAAGTGAAAACATGTTTTTCTACATTTTAGCAAATGTTTTGAAAATGAAATACAGAAATATCTCATTTACATAAGTATTCACACCCCTGAGTCAATACTTTGTAGAAGCACCTTAAGCGATTACAGCTTGGGTATGTCTGTATCAGCTTTGAGTCGTCTTGGGTATGTCTGTATCAGCTTTGAGTCGTCTTGGGTATGTCTGTATCAGCTTTGCACATCTGGATTTGGGGATTTTCTTCCGTACTCTGTGCAGATTTTCTTAAGATCTGTTAAATTAGATGGTGAGTGGCGGTGAACCGAAATCTTCCACAGATTTTCAATGGGATTCAAGTCTGGGCTTTGGCTGGGCCACTCAAGGCTGGCCCACTCACATTCTTGTTCTGAAGCCATTCCAGCATTGCTTTAGGTGTATGCTTGGGGTCAATGTCCTGTTATAACGTAAATCTTCACCCCAAGTCTAAGGTTGTTTGCATTCTGAAGCAGCTTCTCATCAAGGACTTGTCTGTATTTAGCTCAATTCATTGTTCCCTTTATCCTTACCAGTCAATCAAGTAGTAAAATCTCTACCTGATTACGATTGAAAAGCCTGTGTAGTAAAGCTGTAGTGTTTTGACTACTTATTTGCTACCAACATCAAGTACTGTAGTAAAAATCTCTAGCTGATTATTACTGGAAACACTACTGTTTTCTTACCAAACACTACAAAACCCTACTTGTGTATCTTGAGTAGTGCATAAACTACACATTCACTGCACGATTCCTACATGCCTCTAGATAGTCACTTCTGCACAAACAGGTTTTGTGTAGTAATTCAGTAGTACTTTTCACGAGTGCACTGCAATAACAACAGCTAATGGGGATCCTAATAAAATAACAAATAAACACATTCATCTCCTCTTTGACCTTGATTATGTAAGGAGGATCACCTTACAAACCAACAGTAATGTTTTGGTACTTCAATCATGGTTCATCTGCTACACAATTCTTCAACAGTAATAAAGCCAAAATGTCTTCATTTTGTGTTTTCTATCATATCATAAGTACTGTCATGTATCTCAATTTCACAGGGCTTGTGTCCTCAGTTTATTTCTAACAATACAGGATAAGAGGGATTTTTTTCTTCCTCTGTCTTGTCGATTGATGAATGTTTGCATTGAGTGGCCACACCAACCACAGGAAGAGTGGGAGAGGAGAGGTGGGCCAGAAGTGGTAAACATCACAAGACACATCTAGCCCTGCTGCTATTGGCTGGAGCTGGAGGCAGCCGGGTTTATAAGCCAACCAGCAGCCTCCCTTCAGCAGCATCCATTCACATCCAAACTGAACTGTGCTGTTCCTCCTTTGGCATCCAAGAGAATACTGAGCAGCTCTCCACTCATCCTCCTGATTAACTACTCTAGAGCTATCCTGTGGATTCTCTGAAGAACAAGTCAAGGTAAATAATGGCTTTCACTTGTATAGATGTTGGTGCTTACTTTCTATAATCCTCTCCTATAAAAGCTCAAAGAAAATTGTGGCGAATTGTTTTATATTTTGTGCAACTCAAATATCAAATATTTTCACAATTTTAAGAAATCTGGGAGACACTCTTCAGCACTTATAATCTATCATTCTGCACAGTCAATGCTTCAATGTGTTGCACTTTTTTTATGTACAAAAAGAAAATAGAGCTCACTAGTCTGGTGTAACAATTAGTTTGTGTTATTACACATTCTCTCTAGACACCAGATATGTATATGCCTTTGCTTGAACCTGATGGAGTGAAATAAATCATAAACTAGGTTTTATAGTGTTGGAGTGATGAACGTGAGCGTGACAGCAGGAAGAGGAAGCTGTGGCCTCAGCTCACCAATCCACAGCTAATTTGTTCTCAGCTAACTGACTCGTACAGTCTGTTCCAAGACTAAGCCACAGCATTTAAAGGGCTGCTGTGAGGAGAAATAATAATAACAGAAAAACTGACAGGCTGGATTAGTTACTTCTGAAGTCAGATCACATCCACACAACATCCTCTCAACATCCACACAACATCCTCTCAACATCCTCTCAACATCCCACGTTGTTTTTCTCGCCTCCGTCACACTTCCGTCTGTCGACAAAACAGATTTCTAGAGTTGGCTTTCAAAATAAGCTGAGGGACGTTCATCATGTTCCCTGCCTCCCTGGACCGTGGTCTTCCAAACTTTCACTTCTAACTTGGGGAATTATACACTATGCAGAGATCATTATAGGTATAGCTAAAAGACTGCCTGCTCAGAGTTATTCTTGATGTAATGTTGTTCTAGCTGAGAGTAGTTGAGCTGGAAAACAAGGGAGACGTTCATGCATGGGGCTAGGCATTAAAAAAAATAGAATCAAGTCAAATGTTATTTGTCACTTGCGGCGAATAAAACAGGTGTAGACCTTGCAGTGAAATGCTTATTACAAGCCCTTAACCAACAATGCTTTAAGAAGTTAAGAAAAAAAAAAAGTGTTAAGTAAAAAATAGAAAATAAATGTAACAAATAATTAAACAGCTGCAGTAAAATAACAAGCAAGGCTATATACAGGGTATTACGGTACAGAGTCAATGTGGAGGCTATATACAGTGGGTACCGGTACAGAGTCAATGTGGAGGCTATATACAGGGTATTACGGTACAGAGTCAATGTGGAGGCTATATACAGGGGGTACCGGTACAGAGTCAATGTGGAGGCTATATACAGGGGGTACCGGTACAGAGTCAATGTGGAGGCTATATACAGGGGGTACCGGTACAGAGTCAATGTGGAGGCTATATACAGGGTATTACGGTACAGAGTCAATGTGGAGGCTATATACAGGGGGTACCGGTACAGAGTCAATGTGGAGGCTATATACAGGGGGTACCGGTACAGAGTCAATGTGGAGGCTATATACAGGGTGTTACGGTACAGAGTCAATGTGGAGGCTATATACAGGGGGTACCGGTACAGAGTCAATGTGGAGGCTATATACAGGGGGTACCGGTACAGAGTCAATGTGGAGGCTATATACAGGGGGTACCGGTACAGAGTCAATGTGGAGGCTATATACAGGGTATTACGGTACAGAGTCAATGTGGAGGCTATATACAGGGGGTACCGGTACAGAGTCAATGTGGAGGCTATATACAGGGGGTACCGTTACAGAGTCAATGTGGAGGCTATATACAGGGTGTTACGGTACAGAGTCAATGTGGAGGCTATATACAGGGGGTACCGGTACAGAGTCAATGTGGAGGCTATATACAGGGGGTACCGGTACAGAGTCAATGTGGAGGCTATATACAGGGGGTACCGGTACAGAGTCAATGTGGAGGCTATATACAGGGGGTACCGGTACAGAGTCAATGTGGAGGCTATATACAGGGGGTACCGGTACAGAGTCAATGTGGAGGCTATATACAGGGGGTACCGGTACAGAGTCAATGTGGAGGCTATATACAGGGGGTACCGGTACAGAGTCAATGTGGAGGCTATATACAGGGGGTACCGGTACAGAGTCAATGTGGAGGCTATATACAGGGGGTACCGGTACAGAGTCAATGTGGAGGCTATATACAGGGGGTACCGGTACAGAGTCAATGTGGAGGCTATATACAGGGGGTACCGGTACAGAGTCAATGTGGAGGCTATATACAGAGGGTACCGGTACAGAGTCAATGTGGAGGCTATATACAGGGTGTTACGGTACAGAGTCAATGTGGAGACTATATACAGAGGGTACCGGTACAGAGTCAATGTGGAGGCTATATACAGGGGGTACCGGTACAGAGTCAATGTGGAGGCTATATACAGGGGGTACCGGTACAGAGTCAATGTGGAGGCTATATACAGAGGGTACCAGTACAGAGTCAATGTGGAGGCTATATACAGGGGGTACCGGTACAGAGTCAATGTGGAGGCTATATACAGGGGGTACCGGTACAGAGTCAATGTGGAGGCTATATACAGGGGGTACCGGTACAGAGTCAATGTGGAGGCTATATACAGGGGGTACCGGTACAGAGTCAATGTGGAGGCTATATACAGGGGGTACCGGTACAGAGTCAATGTGGAGGCTATATACAGGGGGTACCGGTACAGAGTCAATGTGGAGGCTATATACAGGGGGTACCGGTACAGAGTCAATGTGGAGGCTATATACAGGGGGTACCGGTACAGAGTCAATGTGGAGGCTATATACAGGGGTATACGGTACAGAGTCAATGTGGAGGCTATATACAGGGGGTACCGGTACAGAGTCAATGTGGAGGCTATATACAGGGGGTACCGGTACAGAGTCAATGTGGAGGCTATATACAGGGGGTACCGGTACAGAGTCAATGTGGAGGCTATATACAGGGGGTACCGGTACAGAGTCAATGTGGAGGCTATATACAGGGTGTACGGTACAGAGTCAATGTGGAGGCTATATACAGGGGGTACCGGTACAGAGTCAATGTGGAGGCTATATACAGGGGGTACCGGTACAGAGTCAATGTGGAGGCTATATACAGGGTGTTACGGTACAGAGTCAATGTGGAGGCTATATACAGGGGGTACCGGTACAGAGTCAATGTGGAGGCTATATACAGGGGGTACCGGTACAGAGTCAATGTGGAGGCTATATACAGGGGGTACCGGTACAGAGTCAATGTGGAGGCTATATACAGGGTATTACGGTACAGAGTCAATGTGGAGGCTATATACAGGGGGTACCGGTACAGAGTCAATGTGGAGGCTATATACAGGGGGTACCGGTACAGAGTCAATGTGGAGGCTATATACAGGGTGTTACGGTACAGAGTCAATGTGGAGGCTATATACAGGGGGTACCGGTACAGAGTCAATGTGGAGGCTATATACAGGGGGTACCGGTACAGAGTCAATGTGGAGGCTATATACAGGGGGTACCGGTACAGAGTCAATGTGGAGGCTATATACAGGGGGTACCGGTACAGAGTCAATGTGGAGGCTATATACAGGGGGTACCGGTACAGAGTCAATGTGGAGGCTATATACAGGGGGTACCGGTACAGAGTCAATGTGGAGGCTATATACAGGGGGTACCGGTACAGAGTCAATGTGGAGGCTATATACAGGGGGTACCGGTACAGAGTCAATGTGGAGGCTATATACAGGGGGTACCGGTACAGAGTCAATGTGGAGGCTATATACAGAGGGTACCGGTACAGAGTCAATGTGGAGGCTATATACAGGGTGTTACGGTACAGAGTCAATGTGGAGACTATATACAGAGGGTACCGGTACAGAGTCAATGTGGAGGCTATATACAGGGGGTACCGGTACAGAGTCAATGTGGAGGCTATATACAGGGGGTACCGGTACAGAGTCAATGTGGAGGCTATATACAGAGGGTACCAGTACAGAGTCAATGTGGAGGCTATATACAGGGGGTACCGGTACAGAGTCAATGTGGAGGCTATATACAGGGGGTACCGGTACAGAGTCAATGTGGAGGCTATATACAGGGGGTACCGGTACAGAGTCAATGTGGAGGCTATATACAGGGGGTACCGGTACAGAGTCAATGTGGAGGCTATATACAGGGGGTACCGGTACAGAGTCAATGTGGAGGCTATATACAGGGGGTACCGGTACAGAGTCAATGTGGAGGCTATATACAGGGGGTACCGGTACAGAGTCAATGTGGAGGCTATATACAGGGGGTACCGGTACAGAGTCAATGTGGAGGCTATATACAGGGTATTACGGTACAGAGTCAATGTGGAGGCTATATACAGGGGGTACCGGTACAGAGTCAATGTGGAGGCTATATACAGGGGGTACCGGTACAGAGTCAATGTGGAGGCTATATACAGGGGGTACCGGTACAGAGTCAATGTGGAGGCTATATACAGGGGGTACCGGTACAGAGTCAATGTGGAGGCTATATACAGGGGGTACCGGTACAGAGTCAATGTGGAGGCTATATACAGGGGGTACCGGTACAGAGTCAATGTGGAGGCTATATACAGAGGGTACCGGTACAGAGTCAATGTGGAGGCTATATACAGGGTGTTACGGTACAGAGTCAATGTGGAGACTATATACAGAGGGTACCGGTACAGAGTCAATGTGGAGGCTATATACAGGGGGTACCGGTACAGAGTCAATGTGGAGGCTATATACAGGGGGTACCGGTACAGAGTCAATGTGGAGGCTATATACAGAGGGTACCAGTACAGAGTCAATGTGGAGGCTATATACAGGGGGTACCGGTACAGAGTCAATGTGGAGGCTATATACAGAGGGTACCGGTACAGAGTCAATGTGGAGGCTATATACAGGGGGTACTGGTACAGAGTCAATGTGGAGGCTATATACAGGGGGTACCGGTACAGAGTCAATGTGGAGGCTATATACAGGGGGTACCGGTACAGAGTCAATGTGGAGGCTATATACAGGGGGTACCGGTACAGAGTCAATGTGGAGGCTATATACAGAGGGTACCGGTACAGAGTCAATGTGGAGGCTATATACAGGGGGTACCGGTACAGAGTCAATGTGGAGGCTATATACAGGGGGTACCGGTACAGAGTCAATGTGGAGGCTATATACAGGGGGTACCGGTACAGAGTCAATGTGGAGGCTATATACAGGGGGTACCGGTACAGAGTCAATGTGGAGGCTATATACAGAGGGTACCGGTACAGAGTCAATGTGGAGGCTATATACAGGGTGTTACGGTACAGAGTCAATGTGGAGACTATATACAGAGGGTACCGGTACAGAGTCAATGTGGAGGCTATATACAGGGGGTACCGGTACAGAGTCAATGTGGAGGCTATATACAGGGGGTACCGGTACAGAGTCAATGTGGAGGCTATATACAGGGGGTACCGGTACAGAGTCAATGTGGAGGCTATATACAGGGGGTACCGGTACAGAGTCAATGTGGAGGCTATATACAGGGGGTACCGGTACAGAGTCAATGTGGAGGCTATATACAGAGGGTACAGGTACAGAGTCAATGTGGAGGCTATATACAGGGGGTACCGGTACAGAGTCAATGTGGAGGCTATATACAGGGGGTACCGGTACAGAGTCAATGTGGAGGCTTTATACAGGGGGTACCGGTACAGAGTCAATGTGGAGGCTATATACAGGGGGTACCGGTACAGAGTCAATGTGGAGGCTATATACAGGGGGTACCGGTACAGAGTCAATGTGGAGGCTATATACAGAGGGTACAGGTACAGAGTCAATGTGGAGGCTATATACAGGGGGTACCGGTACAGAGTCAATGTGGAGGCTATATACAGGGGGTACCGGTACAGAGTCAATGTGGAGGCTATATACAGGGGGTACAGGTACAGAGTCAATGTGGAGGCTATATACAGGGGGTACCGGTACAGAGTCAATGTGGAGGCTATATACAGGGGGTACCGGTACAGAGTCAATGTGGAGGCTATATACAGGGGGTACCGGTACAGAGTCAATGTGGAGGCTATATACAGGGGGTACCGGTACAGAGTCAATGTGGAGGCTATATACAGGGGGTACCGGTACAGAGTCAATGTGGAGGCTATATACAGGGGTACCGGTACAGAGTCAATGTGGAGACTATATACAGAGGATACCGTTACAGAGTCAAAGTGGAGGCTATATACAGGGGTACCGGTACAGAGTCAATGTGGAGACTATATACAGGGGATACCGTTACAGAGTCAATGTGGAGGCTATATACAGGGTATTACGGTACAGAGTCAATGTGGAGGCTATATACAGGGGGTACCGGTACAGAGTCAATGTGGAGGCTATATACAGGGGGTACCGGTACAGAGTCAATGTGGAGGCTATATACAGAGGGTACCGGTACAGAGTCAATGTGGAGGCTATATACAGGGGGTACCGGTACAGAGTCAATGTGGAGGCTATATACAGGGGGTACGGTACAGAGTCAATGTGGAGACTATATACAGAGGATACCGGTACAGAGTCAATGTGGAGACTATATACAGGGGGTACCGATACAGAGTCAATGTGGAGGCTATATACAGGGGGTACCGGTACAGAGTCAATGTGGAGGCTATATACAGGGGGTACAGGTACAGAGTCAATGTGGAGGCTATATACAGGGGTACCGGTACAGAGTCAATGTGGAGACTATATACAGGGGGTACCGGTACAGAGTCAATGTGGAGACTATATACAGAGGGTACCGGTACAGAGTCAATGTGGAGGCTATATACAGGGGGTACCGGTACAGAGTCAATGTGGAGGCTATATACAGGGGTACCGGTACAGAGTCAATGTGGAGACTATATACAGAGGATACCGTTACAGAGTCAAAGTGGAGGCTATATACAGGGGGTACTGCTACAGAGTCAATGTGGAGACTATATACAGAGGATACCGTTACAGAGTCAATGTGGAGGCTATATACAGGGGTACCGGTACAGAGTCAATGTGGAGACTATATACAGGGGATACCGTTACAGAGTCAATGTGGAGGCTATATACAGGGTATTACGGTAGAGAGTCAATGTGGAGGCTATATACAGGGGGTACCGGTACAGAGTCAATGTGGAGGCTATATACAGGGGGTACCGGTACAGAGTCAATGTGGAGGCTATATACAGAGGGTACCGGTACAGAGTCAATGTGGAGGCTATATACAGGGGGTACCGGTACAGAGTCAATGTGGAGGCTATATACAGAGGGTACGGTACAGAGTCAATGTGGAGACTATATACAGAGGATACCGTTACAGAGTCAATGTGGAGGCTATATACAGGGGGTACCGGTACAGAGTCAGTGTGGAGGCTATATACAGGGGGTACCGGTACAGAGTCAGTGTGGAGGCTATATACAGGGGGTACCGGTACAGAGTCAATGTGGAGGCTATATACAGGGGTACCGGTACAGAGTCAATGTGGAGACTATATACAGAGGATACCGTTACAGAGTCAATGTGGAGGCTATATACAGGGTATTACGGTACAGAGTCAAAGTGGAGGCTATATACAGGGGGTACCGGTACAGAGTCAATGGGGAGGCTATATACAGGGGGTACAGGTACAGAGTCAATGTGGAGGCTATATACAGGGGGTACCGGTACAGAGTCAATGTGGAGGCTATATACAGGGGGTACCGGTACAGAGTCAATGTGGAGGCTATATACAGGGGGTACCGGTACAGAGTCAATGTGAAGGCTATATACAGGGGGTACAGGTACAGAGTCAATGTGGAGGCTATATACAGGGGGTACCGGTACAGAGTCAATGTGGAGGCTATATACAGGGGGTACGGTACAGAGTCAATGTGGAGGCTATATACAGGGGGTACCGGTACAGAGTCAATGTGGAGGCTATATACAGAGGATACCGTTACAGAGTCAATGTGGAGGCTATATACAGGGGGTACCGGTACAGAGTCAATGTGGAGGCTATATACAGAGGGTACCGGTACAGAGTCAATGTGGAGGCTATATACAGGGGGTACCGGTACAGAGTCAGTGTGGAGGCTATATACAGGGGGTACCGGTACAGAGTCAATGTGGAGGCTATATACAGGGGGTACCGGTACAGAGTCAATGTGTAGGCTATATACAGGGGGTACCGGTACAGAGTCAATGTGGAGGCTATATACAGGGGGTACCGGTACAGAGTCAATGTGGAGGCTATATACAGGGGGTACCGGTACAGAGTCAAAGTGGAGGCTATATACAGGGGGTACCGGTACAGAGTCAATGGGGAGGCTATATACAGGGGGTACAGGTACAGAGTCAATGTGGAGGCTATATACAGGGGGTACCGGTACAGAGTCAATGTGGAGGCTATATACAGGGGGTACCGGTACAGAGTCAATGTGGAGGCTATATACAGGGGGTACCGGTACAGAGTCAATGTGAAGGCTATATACAGGGGGTACAGGTACAGAGTCAATGTGGAGGCTATATACAGGGGGTACCGGTACAGAGTCAATGTGGAGGCTATATACAGGGGGTACCGGTACAGAGTCAATGTGGAGGCTATATACAGGGGGTACCGGTACAGAGTCAATGTGGAGGCTATATACAGGGGGTACCGGTACAGAGTCAATGTGGAGGCTATATACAGGGGGTACCGGTACAGAGTCAATGTGAAGGCTATATACAGGGGTACCGGTACAGAGTCAATGTGAAGGCTATATACAGGGGGTACAGGTACAGAGTCAATGTGGAGGCTATATACAGGGGGTACCGGTACAGAGTCAATGTGGAGGCTATATACAGGGGGTACCGGTACAGAGTCAATGTGGAGGCTATATACAGGGGGTACCGGTACAGAGTCAATGTGGAGGCTATATACAGGGGGTACCGGTACAGAGTCAATGTGGAGGCTATATACAGAGGATACCGTTACAGAGTCAATGTGGAGGCTATATACAGGGGTACCGGTACAGAGTCAATGTGGAGACTATATACAGGGGGTACCGATACAGAGTCAATGTGGAGGCTATATACAGAGGGTACCGGTACAGAGTCAATGTGGAGGCTATATACAGGGGGTACCGGTACAGAGTCAATGTGGAGGCTATATACAGGGGTACCGGTACAGAGTCAATGTGGAGACTATATACAGAGGATACCGTTACAGAGTCAATGTGGAGGCTATATACAGAGGGTACCGGTACAGAGTCAATGTGGAGACTATATACAGAGGATACCGTTACAGAGTCAATGTGGAGGCTATATACAGGGTATTACGGTACAGAGTCAATGTGGAGGCTATATACAGGGGGTACCGGTACAGAGTCAATGTGGAGGCTATATACAGGGGGTACCGGTACAGAGTCAATGTGGAGGCTATATACAGAGGGTACCGGTACAGAGTCAATGTGGAGGCTATATACAGGGGGTACCGGTACAGAGTCAATGTGGAGGCTATATACAGGGGGTACGGTACAGAGTCAATGTGGAGACTATATACAGAGGATACCGTTACAGAGTCAATGTGGAGGCTATATACAGGGGGTACCGGTACAGAGTCAGTGTGGAGGCTATATACAGGGGGTACCGGTACAGAGTCAGTGTGGAGGCTATATACAGGGGGTACCGGTAAAGAGTCAATGTGGAGGCTATATACAGGGGTACCGGTACAGAGTCAATGTGGAGACTATATACAGAGGATACCGTTACAGAGTCAATGTGGAGGCTATATACAGGGGGTACCGGTACAGAGTCAATGTGGAGACTATATACAGGGGGTACCGGTACAGAGTCAATGTGGAGACTATATACAGAGGATACCGTTACAGAGTCAATGTGGAGGCTATATACAGGGGGTACCGGTACAGAGTCAATGTGGAGGCTATATACAGGGGATACCGTTACAGAGTCAATGTGGAGGCTATATACAGGGTATTACGGTACAGAGTCAATGTGGAGGCTATATACAGGGGGTACCGGTACAGAGTCAATGTGGAGGCTATATACAGAGGGTACCGGTACAGAGTCAATGTGGAGGCTATATACAGGGGGTACCGGTACAGAGTCAATGTGGAGGCTATATACAGGGGGTACCGGTACAGAGTCAATGTGGAGGCTATATACAGGGGGTACAGGTACAGAGTCAATGTGGAGGCTATATACAGGGGGTACCGGTACAGAGTCAATGTGGAGGCTATATACAGGGGGTACCGGTACAGAGTCAATGTGGAGGCTATATACAGGGGGTACCGGTACAGAGTCAATGTGGAGGCTATATACAGGGGGTACCGGTACAGAGTCAATGTGGAGGCTATATACAGGGGGTACCGGTACAGAGTCAATGTGGAGGCTATATACAGGGGGTACCGGTACAGAGTCAATGTGGAGGCTATATACAGAGGATACCGTTACAGAGTCAATGTGGAGGCTATATACAGGGGTACCGGTACAGAGTCAATGTGGAGACTATATACAGGGGGTACCGATACAGAGTCAATGTGGAGGCTATATACAGAGGGTACCGGTACAGAGTCAATGTGGAGGCTATATACAGGGGGTACCGGTACAGAGTCAATGTGGAGGCTATATACAGGGGGTACCGGTACAGAGTCAATGTGGAGGCTATATACAGGGGGTACCGGTACAGAGTCAATGTGGAGGCTATATACAGAGGGTACCGGTACAGAGTCAATGTGGAGGCTATATACAGGGGGTACCGGTACAGAGTCAATGTGGAGGCTATATACAGGGGGTACCGGTACAGAGTCAATGTGGAGGCTATATACAGGGGGTACCGGTACAGAGTCAATGTGGAGGCTATATACAGGGGTACCGGTACAGAGTCAATGTGGAGGCTATATACAGGGGGTACCGGTACAGAGTCAGTGTGGAGGCTATATACAGGGGGTACCGGTACAGAGTCAGTGTGCAGGGGCACCGGTTAGTCGAGGTCATTTAGGTAATATGTACATGTAGGTTGAGTTAAAGTGACTATGCATAGATTATAAACAGAGAGTAGCAACAGCGTAAAAGAGGGGTCTGGGTAGCCCTTTGATTAGAAGCAGTTAAGAATCCTTTTGAACCTCGACTTGGCACTCCGGTACAGCTTGCCGTGCGGTAGCAGAGAGAACAGTCTATGACTAGGGTGGCTGGAATATTTGACCATTTTCAGGGCCTTCCTCTGACACCACCTGGTATAGAGGTCCTGGATGGCAGGAAGCTTGGTCCCAGTGATGTACTGGGCCGTATGCACTACCCTCTGTTGTTCCCTGCGGTAGGAGGCCGAGCAGTTGCCATACCAGGCAGTGATGCAACCAGTCAGGATGCTCTCAATGGTGCAGCTGTAGAACCTTTTGAGGATCTGAGGACCCATGCCAAATCTTTTCAGTATCCTGAGTGGAAATAGGTTTTGTCGTGCCCTCTTCACGACTGTCTTAGTGTGTTTGGACCATCATAGTTTGTTGGTAATGTGGACACCAAGGAACTTGAAGCTCTCAACCTGTTCCACTATAGCCCCGTCGATGAGAATGGGGGCGTTCTCGGTCCTCCTTTTCTTGTACTCCACAATCATCTCCTTTGTCTTGATCATGTTGAGGGAGAGGTTGTTTTCCTGGCACCACACTGCCAGGTCTTTGACCTCCTCCCTATAGGCTGTCTCATTGTAGGCTAGGCTGGATGTCATTAGTTGGGAGGGAAGCCCATTTTATCTGCCAACGGTTAGGGACTTTAAAATGAGTGCACTTCCACCAGAGTCCTTCCACTTAGCTATGGCGGAGACTCATAAGGGCCCATGGTTGGTGTTCTCCCTGTATAGTAATCAAGGCTTTAAGGGTTAAGGGTTTAAACATTACAAGGCAGGACTTCACAGGCACTTTCATGTAAAATCAGTCTAATTGCCTCCCATCCGGGCATTTCTGCTGTAATTTCTGCTTTTATTAGGATACCCATTACCCGACGCCAATGGCGACAGCTGGTCTTCCTGGGGTCAGACACATAACGAAAAAGACATTACAGACAAAAATACTTTACAAATTGAAAAAATAATGTATCACATTTTTACATTTAAAAAGGTGTTAAATGTAGCCTACACAGTGTACAGCTTTCAACAGAGTTTGTATTTTCAGTTCTCATCATTTTGGTGGCTTTCATGATTCTTTCTTTTTTCATGATTCTTTTTTTTTTTTTAGATACACCTTGTGACAATGAAGGCTGCAATTGTTTTCGTCCTGCTCTTTGCAACGGTCCTCGGTCGCCCGGCGATACGCTCGCCCAGCAACAGTCCAGAGAGCTCAGAAGAACTTGTGAGTGTTCCTTTTATATGAGAACATACAGTATATATTAAAAAAAGCCAGTCAGACAGAGAGACAGATGTGTACATTGGTATCAACTTAAATTCCTGTTCATGTTGTCAGGTGAAACCAGCTCCAGTGCTTGGGATAGCCCCAGCAGAACTTACTGAGGTGGCCCCTGTACAGGTAAGAGCCTCTTTCAGCAAACATTCCTCTGAATTGAAATGTTGAAATGTATACATTTGCACTGTAGGGAAAACTGTATTAATATGTCTGTTTTTATTGGACTCTTTTTAATGCTGAGGTTTTCTTTAAGAATGGAGATACCGCTACAACATCAGACGAGAGCTCTGACGAAGATGAAACAGAGGTAAAACATAATTATGTTGTAGCATAATGAAGCATAAGATGCTAAATCAATCTTACACCTGATAGAGACAACCATATCTGTGCTTTTGATGGATGATACTTGATACATTGATTGATCCTGTTTTTCTATTCTCCAGGGAGCTGATCCTACTTCCGACCCAACATCGGACAGCACAGCATCAACAGACAGCACAGACAGTGCAGACAGTGCAGACAGCAATGAAAGCAAGGACAGCGCAGACAGTGCAGACAGCGATGTGAGTAATGCACTATGTATAAAACTACTGACAGCTTATATGTAGGATATATTGAGTCACTTTTTATTTATAGATGCATATGTAGTTATGGCTCCAGTAAGTCTACAGGGTCACACTGAGACTATAGCTTGTAGTTCAATGAAGACATCTAGCTAATGTTGACAGACAGGAGCGTTTCACCAAGCTCTTATTTGAACTTTATATCTTATAAGAGGTTATGTAAAACTAAAGGTGTTGTTGTGATGTGGTGTGTTTTCAGGACACAAACGAGTCCAGTGAGTCAGAGGAGGCGGACACCACCGCTGCCCCTCCGACAGCTGAGCCCACCGTAGAGCCCACAATGGCTACCACTGAGGCCCCCATTTACGACGACGGACGTGGAGACAGCATGGGTTACCCCAGCGACTACAAGAAGTCTATCATCTATGTAGATACTAACAACATCGAGAAGGGACCCTCCTCTTACAAAGCCTATGGAAAGATGGATGAGGGCCTGTATGCTGGCAAAAAGGTGTCCGTCTACGACACCGGGCTCGGAAACGAGATTGAGAAGACGATGACAGGGTTCAAGGTAAATTTGTTTCTCCTCTGTGTTAGAATTCTCCATTTCAAACTCATAGGCATTATTTCCTTCCATTTAGTTTTGGAAGTTGATCTAAACATCCTTCCACCGCCTCTCTCTCTCCCCCTCCAGGCCCTGCAGGTGCATGATTTGATGGAGGAGGACACCAGCACCCCTGACGTGGAGAGCCAGGTTCTGGATGCCTCCAGCGGGAAAGCCGAGGAGCCCAGCCTGCGCCAGGCGCATGTCGACGTAGCCAGCCAGGACAGGACCCCCTCTGAGAGCCCCGAGAGCCAGAAGGCCAAGAGCCTGGAGAGTGATGCCACCAGTGAGCGCACCAGTAGCGCTAGCAGCGATGGTAATAGCGAGAGCACCAGCACCAGCGCCAGTAATGAGACTGACAGCAGCAACAGTAGTGAGGAGGCTACAGCCAGGCCTGGGGCAGCAGACAGCGACTCAGCAGAGAGCAACGAGAGCCATGACAGTGACAGCGACTCGGCTGAGGAGGCAGCCACAGTGGCTACCATCACTACCGATGCTCCCGTAGTCATCACTGCCAAGTAAAGGCCTGTCTCTCTCATCCTGCTGCTGTCGACAGTGAAGAATGCTACCAGAACCTGGAAGGTGCTCTATGACCCTGCCTTAGGAGGAGAGGTCAGAACAGAGAGAATAACAGAAAACACATAAGCACAACTCAGGGCCCTTAGGGTCTGATACAGTACAACAATAATACATGATAAGATTCATACTCGCTATCTCATCATGACATATAGAACAGTCAATTTTGTTCAATTGCACAATTATTTACACTACATGTTGTTTGTCCCATTTTTACTGTAATAATGTATAACGTTGTATCAGTCCTAAATACATGCATTCTTTTTTTTCATAAAACTCATAGTGAGTCTGTTATTTCACATGTGTATACGTTGTTGTGTCTGCTGAGCCATTGAGCTCTGTGCATAGTATGTAGAGACTCCAGGGGGATTCACAGTGGTGTTCACCAGAGAAACCACAATCCATCACAAACCATCATTCAGCGTCATTATGAGCTAAAATAGGAACAAAGGCCCTGTCACAGTAAACATGCTGGATGTAAAATAGTATTGGAAAAAATTACATTTTGAACCTTCAAATGAAGTTGTTCATAGGTTGTTTTTCTCAACGTAATATTCCTTACTCAATTGTCTGATGAGGTGTTGGCTCGGTCAGGAGGAAGCTGGAGTTCACAGATAACTCAAGCACACCATGATCCCTTGGTGGTGTAGTGCAGCAAATAGCCACAAGACAGCGCTGTAGGAATGGATGAAATCACTGTCAAAATCCCACTGTTAATGACACTCGATCTCAGTGAACACTCATACTCTTTTCCAAGCATGCAGTACACTAATACACTAATAATCTATTATGACTGATCATACCCATAACTAAAACTTGATAACAGTAATCAAAAATATAATCAATTAAGAGACATCTTTTCTCAATGTAAGTATTTTTCTATCTCTTTATTGAGTACACAAGTTCACAACAAATATCAATCAATCAATCAAATGTATGTTATTAAGCCCTTTTTATATCAGCAGTTGTCTCAATGTACTTTACAGATAACCAGCCTAAAACTCCAAAGAGCAAGTCACTACATACTGTGTGTAAAGAGACATACTGGAGCGTAACACAACAATATCAATCAATCAATCAAACATTCACAATTGTTTATATCACACCCAGCAGATTATGATCACCTAGTTCACAGACATCCAAACACCCGTAACTACCACCATATGTTGAACTAGTAAAGATTACAGGGCTTCTGATAGGGTTATTATGAAGCTATGGATAACATTACCTATAAATGCTGCTGCATAAAAAAAACAAAAAAAGCCAAGATATTTCATATCATGCAGGTACTGTAAACAGTCCATACAAAAAAGTAGGACCTAAAAAAAGCAATGATTTATAAACTCTGGAATAATTATAATAAAGTATTCTCATGAATACTCTCATTATTAGTTGTCTCCTCTAGTTGGTGGAGGGGGAGTTTCTGGAGCGGGAGTTGTAATGGCCTCAGTGACACGTGCAGTAACGTTCCCTGGTGACGGTGTCGTTTCACTGACAATTGGCCCATTCGTGGACATTTCTGTCACTGGTGGGATAGTTGACATGGCAGCAGTGGGAGGGTTCACTGTGGTTGGAGCAGTTGGTCCTGGTGTCATTCTTGATTCATCAGATTCTGAGGACTCGTGGATTCGTGGAACATTGTGGTGTCCAGGCCTGTTGAACTGTGGAACATTGTGGTGTCCAGGCCTGTTGAACTGTGGAACATTGTGGTGTCCAGACCTGTTGAACTGTGGAACATTGTGGTGTCCAGGCCTGTTGAACTGTGGAACATTGTGGTGTCCAGGCCTGTTGAACTGTGGACCATTGTGGTGTCCAGGCCTGTTGAACTGTGGACCATTGTGGTGTCCACGCCTGTCGAACTGTGGAGTGGACAAAGCACATCAGCACCTGAAAATACTGTAACGATAGCCATTACTGCTACTAATTATGGCAAAAGATATAAGATATATAAAATGTTCATCCACTTACTGGTTTTGCGATTGCTGTTGAGATAAAGACAATAAGAAGTGCAGGCCTCAGTAGCTCCATCTCTTTTTTTATTTCTGATGGAAAAAATAAACAAAATCGAAGATTTCTCTCTGATTACAGCTCCTGTCCTGTCTGAGCCTACTGTAGAGGAGACCATAGACAGACATCCAGGGCTGGTGCTAATATAGCCAGTGCCAGTAAATTAACCAAGGGCTGGGCAGTTATCTAATCCTAGGAATGTTGCAGGAGGATTACTGGGCCTGATAGGATAGGCTTTCTGACTGTGTGTAACACACGTCTGTCATTTCATCACTGAAAATATTCCTCTGAGGAAAACTTAAATAAACAAAATAATAAATCATCTAGACACCCCCCCTACGTTGAAGAGATCCATTGTATTGAAACAAAAACTGAAAAAGCTGCTACATGTCTGTCACTAGCAGGAAATAATCTTTGCTAAAACAATACTAATGTCCGGGGTGATTTTATTTAACCTTGTTTCAACTATTTGTTTAGTCAGGTTCCAGTCTGCAGATTCTGAACTAGCTCAAACAAGTGCAGATAATTATTTAAACCACAAGATCAAGCAACCATTAGCCAACATAATGGAATAGAAGTGTAGACATACCTTGTCATTTCCTGTCAACTATAATTAAATTAAACTGTTGCGTGATAGAGACTGATGACTGAATGACTAATGGTCAAATAAGTACACTCAGTTTCTGGAAGAAAAACAAATCCTGAAAATGGCAACATGATCATAATTTGTAGTGCAGCCAAAGAAGGAAGTTAGGTAGCTGTCCTGTATCTTTGAATTCACTACTAGTTAAAACCTCACTCATGTCATTTTGAATTATGGATGGTTGAGCAATTAGATCTTGAAAGATTGTCTAACAAGTTTAATCTTGCCCAGCCTGACTGTTGCATCCAATGTGATACTCAGTATAGTAATGTAGTAAGCACACCACAATATTCTCCTCCATTTTGTTGTCCCCCACAATGAAATCGGAGAGGGGACTGTGGATCTGTCTCCATCTGTTCGTTCCTACATTAAAGCCAAATTAAAGCCAATTTGTGCTTGATCTGAAAATGTGGTCGGAGGCTCCATGTCACGGTTGTCGTAAGAACGGGACCAAGGCGCAGCGGAGGTTGAGTTCCACATATATTTCAAAAGTGAAACTTAAAGCAAAAACAATAAATCAATAAACGAACAACGAAACGTGACTACGTGGTGCACAGGCACAAACACAAAACAATATCCCACAAGCACAGGTGGGAAAAATAGCTACTTAAATATGATCCCCAATTAGAGACAACGATTATCAGCTGCCTCTAATTGGGAATCATACAACAACACCAACATAGAAAATATAAACTCGAACACAACATAGAAATTATAAACTAGAATACCCCCTAGTCACGCCCTGACCTACTACACCATAGAGAAACAAGGGCTCTCTATGGTCAGGGCGTGACACTCCATATGGAGGATGTGACACAGAGGAATGCAGAGGCCAAATTGAGCTGCGTACTGAATCGCCGTGCACCTCCCAAATTTAGTAACAATGCAGAGGGCTCCATATAGTTCCGCATTGGCATGATTGGTTGACTGTAGGTGGGGGCAGGAGGTCCTGTATAAACACAAACTCACTTCCTTGACAACGTCCTTCAACGCTCTGCTCAACAGCTCTACGCTGCTCCATAAAGCGCAAGAAGCATGAATGCCCTGACTTCTGCAAAGGCCGTATCACCGTAAATGCTGCACGGCCAATGTAGACTTCAGACTGACCATGCAGAGCCTTTAGTCACACAAATATCTGACAGCACTAGCCCGATTTTGAGGAAACTTGAGTGAATGATGCGTCTTGCCATAGCATTCATGCCTTTACAAAATTACACTTATTGCCTTGTTTTATTTGGTCTGTGGGTTGAAATCTGGAGTACATCTAATCAAGAATGAAATCAGAACAAACAACTACTGACATGTTCAAATCAAATCAAATTTTCTTTGTCACATGTTTCATAAACAGCAGGTGTAGACTAAGAGTGTAATGCTTACTTTGGGCTCCAGAGTGGCGCAGCAGTCTAAGGCACTGCATCTCAGTGCTTGAGGCGTCACTACAGACACCCTGGTTTGATTCTAGGCTGTATTACAACCGTCCGTGATTGGTAGTCCCATAGGGCGGTGCACAATTGGCCCAGCGTTGTCTGGGTTTGGCCGGTGTAGGCAGTCATTGCAAATAAGAATTTGTTCTTAACTGACTTGCCTAGTTAAATAAAATTAAATGCTACAATGCAGAGTTAAATATAAAATAGAAATAGTGAAACAAGAAATAAATACACAGTGAATAACAATAATGATTAAAAATAACATGGCTGTGTAGAGGGGTGTGTGTGGAACATGTTAATTCCTTAGTGATGTGTACACTGAGGAACTTGAAGACGTTAAGATCAACACAATATTAGGCCACAGGGTAATGCTGTTGATGCTTGGTGGTTCTAGATTATGATACAGACACACATACACAAATGTATAGCATAACAAAATCATTAATTTAAATGAGGCTGATATATTTTGATACCATACTTATTTTATTTCACAGATTACATAGTCCTTTATATCTGGAACACATAAAGTCAGTGGTGTTGCCTTGGGGATCTTACAACACAACACAAACAGCTGAGTATCAAGTAACAGTTAGAATAAACGAGATACAGACAAATAAAATATCAGCACTACAAAGTGGATACTGTACATCTCCTGGGACACTGCCCCTGTGTTTCACTGAACCAATCATCAGCGTTTAGGAGAGTTTCTTCCCGGACCCAAGCTTGTTGAATGATGACAAAAGGGGGCATGTTGGTGCCGCTGAGGTAGGGATAGTGTGCGCACCGTTGTAATGGAAATTCCCTGTTAGAACAAACACATGTTTTGTGATTCTACAAGCGTAGACATGCCTTGTCAGTATAATGTCAACCATTAAAAAAACTATATTGAGACTGATGACTGAATGGCTAATGGTCAATTAAGTCCAGTCATAGTTGCTGTAAATATTAACTAATTTAGTGCATGATGAAGGCCAATGGTCCAATCCCACCAAAACAGGCTGACAGCCACTGGGCACACACTGGTTGAATCAATGTTGTTTCAACATCATTTGTCTACCTATTGTGATTTACATGGAAAATACATTTGGATTAGCTAAAAGTCATCAACCAGTACTGTTTTCATTTAATTTAAACAAGCTCTGTAAACACTGAAATTAGGGTAAAAATCCAACTTAAATAGAATGACTTAACCTGACTACCAGGTTGTTAACTTAGACGTAAGATGCTTTTGGGAAACCGGGCGCTAGATGGTAGACTAGTTTTCACTGAAATGCATTACATCTCATATACCAGTAGGAGTCACTGTTCAGGCAGGAATCAATGGACTGTGGCTTCACATTTTATTTCAATATACCTCTTTATTTAGGTTGATGGAACGACATTGAAACAACAACGTTTATTCAAACATACCATTTTACTATCAACATTGAAACAAAGTCAAACAACATGTCTAATCAAATATACAATTCAACATCCACCCAATATACCCTATTGAGTTCAACATCCACCCAATATACCTTATTAATATTGAGTTGCAACCCCTTTTGCCCTCAGAACAGCCTCAACTTCTCAGGGCATAGACTCTACAAGGTGTCGAAAGCGTTCCACAGGGATACTGGACCATGTTGACTCCAGTGCTTCTCACAGTTGTGTCAATTGGCTGGATGTTCTTTGGGTGGTGGACCATTATTGATACACACAGGAAACTGTTGAGCATGAAAAACCCAGTTCTTGACACACTCAAACCGATGCGTCTGGCACCTACTACCATACCCCGTTCAAAGGCACTGTAATGGAATTTTTATGTTTGTGCTTTTCTTCTAACTAATTTCTGTGTTCTATTCATGTGCTGTTCTATAAACCAATTTATGTGTTCATGCAAGTGGCTGACTGTACAAATCCTCACTATCAGTAGCTGCAATTTGGCAGTATGCCCAGACATTGTTTTGAAAACGAACGAAAGATATCTCAGTTTCAAGGTTTCGGCTTTGAGAGAAGAAGCCTCATGAGATATTGGTCCGTCACATGTTATGAACCAGTATTGGTCTGTCACATGAATGAAACAAAACGGTAATGATTAATGAATTATGCTAAATCATGCAAATAGAACTTGTCTGTGTATAGCCGTATATAAGACAACTGCTGTGACTGCCCCAGCAGAGCTCCTGATTGACACGTGTACTATGGTGCATTGAGTTGGTTGGAAGCTCTCCAGTGCGCTGACAATAAACAATGATTCATTTAAGATTGACTTTGAGTGTCCCTGTGTAAAAATTTCCACGACAACACTTGTCCATTCACCATATGAATGGCACACATACACAATACATGTCTCAATTGTCTCAAGGCTTAAGAATCCTTCATTAACCTGTCTCCTCCCCTTCATCTACACTGATTGAAGTGGATTTAACAAGTAACATTAATATATAAAGGATCATAGCTTTCACCTGGATTCAGCTAGTCACATGCGCCAAAAACAACATGTGTACACCTTACAGTGAAATGCTTACTTACGAGCCCCTAACCAACAATGCAGTTTAAAACATTTATTAAAAAATACGTATAATAAATAAAAGTAACAAGTAATTAAAGAGCAGCAGTAAAATAACAATAGCAAGACTATATACAGGGGATACCGGTACAGAGTCAATGTGCAGGGGCACCGGTTAGTTGAGGTAATATGTACATTTGGGTAGAGTTATTAAAGTGACTATGCATAGATGATAACAACTGAGAGTAGCAGCGGTGTAAAAGAGGGGGAGCCATTTGATTAGGTGTTCAGGAGTCTTATGGCTTGTGGGTAAAAGCTGTTTAGATGCCTCTTGGACCTAGACTTGGCGCTCCGGTACCACTTGCCGTGCGGTAGCAGAGAGAACAGTCTATGACTAGGGTGGCTGGAGTCTTTGACAATTTTTAGGGCATTCCTCTGACCTAGAGGTCCTGGATGGCAGGGAACTTGGCCCCAGTGATGTACTGGGCTGGTTCTGAGGACCCATGCCAAATCTTTTCAGTCTCCTGAAAGGGAATAGGTTTTGTTGTTCCCTCTTCATGACTGTCTTGGTGTGCTTGAACCATGTTAGTTTGTTGATGATGTGGACACCACGGAACTCACCGAGGAAGCTCTCAACCTGCTACACTGCAGCCACGTCGATGAGAATGGGGGCGTTCACGGTCCTCTTTTTCCTGTAGTCCACAATCATCTCCTTTGTCTTGAACATGTTGAGGGAGAGGTTGTTGTCCTGCCACCACACGGCCAGGTCTCTGACCTCCTCCCTGTAGGCAGTCAAGTGTCAATGATCAGGCCTACCACTGCTGTGTCATTGTTGGAGTCATGCCTGGTCATGCAGTCAATCAGGAAGATAGAATAATGGTCAGATTTGCCAAATGGAGGGCGAGGGAGAGCTTTGTATGCGCCTCTGTGTGTGGAGTACAGGTGGTCCAGAGTTTTTTTCCCTCTGGTTGCACATAGAAATTTGGTCAAACGGATTTAAGTTTCCCTGCATTAAAGCACCAGGCTACTAGGAGCGCCACCTCTGGGTGAGCGTGTTCTTGTTTGCTGATGGTGGAATACAGCTCATTCAATGCTGTCTTAGTGCCAGCCTCTGACTGTGGTGGTATGTAAACAGCTGAAAACTTTCTAGGTAGATAATGAGGTCTACAGCTTATCATGACATACTCTACCTCAGGCGAGCGATAGCTCGAGACTTCCTTATATTATCGTGCACCAGCTGTTATTTACATAGCCCGCCGCCCCTTGTCTTACCAGACATGGCTTTTCTATCCTGCCGGTACAGCATATAACCAGCCAGCTGTATGTTGATAGTGTCGTCTTTCAGCCACATCTCTGTTAAGCATAAGATATTACAGTTTTGAATGTCCCGTTGGTAGTGCAATCTTGCGCGTAGGTCATCTATTTTATTCTCCAAAGATTGCACGTTTGCTAGCAGAATGGAAGGCAGTGGGGGTTTATTCGATCGCCTACGAATTCTCAGAAGGCAGCCCACCCTTTGGGGCCTTTTTCTCCACCTCCTCTTCACGCAAATCACAGGGATCTGGGCCTGTTCCTGAGAAAGCAGTATATCCTTCGCGTTGGGCTCGTCAGACTCGTTAAAGGAAAAAACGATTCTGCCAGTCGGTGGTGAATAATCGCAGTCCTGATGTCCAGAAGTTATTTTCGGTCATAAGAGACTGCAGCGGCAACATTATGTACAAAATAAGTAAAGAAATAAGTTACAAAAAACGCAAATAAACGAACAAAAACACAGTCGGTTGGGGACATGTAAAACGTCTGCCTTCTTCTCTGGCACCATTATCAGACCTTCATGGTCGAATTGCTGCAAAGAAACCACTACCCAAGGACACCAATAATAATAAGAAGAGACTTGCTTGGGCCAAGAAACACGAGCGATGGACATTAGACCGGTGAAATATATCCTTTGGTCTGATGAGTCCAAATGTGCAATTTTTGGATCCAACCGCTGTTTCTTTGTGAGATGCAGATTAGATGAACGGATGTTCTCCTTCAAGACTGTTGGAAAAGCATTCATCATAAATCTGGTTGAGAGAATGCCAAGAATGTGCAAAGCTGTCATCAAGGCGAAGGGTGTCTACTTTGAAGAATCTAAAATCTAAAATATTTTTTGATTTGTTTAACACTTTTTTTGGTTACTCTATTATTCCATATGTATTATTTCATAGTTTTGATGTCTTCACTATTATTCTACAATGTAGAAAATAGTAAAAATAAAGAAAAACCCTTGAATGAGTAGGCGTGTCCAAACTTTTGACTGGTACTGTATATATATTTGTTAAACTGACACCGAAGAGCAGTTTTTGCATGGGTCAGGTACACTACATGGTCAAAAGTATTTGGACACCTGCTCGTCGAACATCTCATTCCAAAATCATGGGCAATAATATGGAGTTGGTCCCCCCTTTGCTGCTATAACAGCCTCCACTCTTATGTGAAGGCTTTCCACTAGATGTTGGAACATTGCTGAGGGGATTTGCTTCCATTCAGCTACAAGAGCATTATTGAGGTTGGGCACTGATGTTGGGCGATTAGGCCTGGCACGTAGTTGGTGTTCCAATTCATACTAAAGCTGTTCGATGGGGTTGAGGTCAGGGCTCTGTGCAGGCCAGTCAAGTTCTTCCACACCAATCTCGACAAACCATTTTTGTATGGAACTCGCTTTGTGCACAGGGGCATTGTCATGCTGGAACAGGAAAGGGCCTTCCCCAAACTGTTTCCATAAAGTTGGAAGCACGGAATTGTCTAGAATGTTATTGTATGTTGTAGTGTTAAGATTTCCCTTCACTGGAACTAAGGGGCTTAGCCCGAACCATGAAAATCAGCCCCAGACCATTATTCCTCCTCCACCAAACTTTAAAGTTGGCACTATGCATTCGGGCAGGTAGCGTTCTGCTGGCATCCGCCAAACCCAGATTAGTCCATCGGACTGCCAGATCACTCCAGAGAATGCGTTTCCACTTCTCCAGAGTCCAATGGTGGCGAGCTTTACACCCCTCCAGTCAACTCTTGGCATTGCACATGGTGATCTTAGGCTTGTGTGCAGTTGCTTGGCCATGGAAACCCATTTAATGAATCTCCCGATGAACAGCTATTATGTTGATGTTGCTTCCAGATGCAGTTTCGATCTTGGTAGTGAGTGTTGCAACCGAGGACAGACTATTTTTACGCGTTATGTGGCAGTCCCGTTCTGTGAGCTTGTGTGGCCTACTACTTTGCGGTTGAGTCGTTGTTGCTCCTAGACCTTTCCACTTCACAATTATAGCACTTACAGCTGACCAGGGCAGCTCTAGCAGGGCAGACATTTGACAAACTGACTTGCTGGAAAGGTGGCAGCAAATGTCACCCGATCCCTCCCACATCCCTCAGATACAGGACAGACACCACCGATTTGTTGAAAGTCACAGAGCTCTTCAGTTCGGGCCATTCTACTGTCAGTGTTTGTCTATGGAGATTGCATGGCTGTGTGCTCGATTTTATACACCTGTCAGCAATAGGTGAGGCTGAAATAGCCGAAACCACTAATTTGAAGTGGTGTCCACATACTTTTGGCAATGTACATTTCACTGTTACTGTATATCACTAGTGGCTATTGACATCTAGTGTTCGAAAAGTATATTGACTAAAAGACAAACTGTTCTGGGAGGAAGTGTCTGTGAATGAGAACATAAGAAAACAGGCGGGGAAGGTTGCACAGCAGGTTAGATATGTAGGTATATCGGTATATCCAAATACACATGTAGTCCTGAAGATCGCATTTATCCCTATACATAAAAACTAGTGCATACATACCTTGTTGTCTCTACCTTCTTGCACTTTGTGCTGTTGTCTGTGCCCAATAATGTTTGTACCATGTTTTGTGCTGCTTCCATGTTGTGCTGCTGCCATGTTATGTTGATACCATGTTGTTGTCATGTTGTGTTGCTACCATGCTGTGTTGTTGTCTTAGGTCTCTCTTTATGTAGTGTTGTGGTGTCTTTCTTGTTGTGATGTGTGTTTTGTCCTATATTTTTATTTTTAATCCCAGCCCCCGTCCCCGCAGGAGTCCTTTTGCCTTTTAGTAGGTCGTCATTGTAAATAAGAATGTGTTCTTAACTGACATGCCTAGTTAAATAAAGGTTCAATAAAACAATTCAAAAATACCATCAGATCAAAATGTCCAAACAGGCACCAAGGATCTTGACCTCAAGGAAAGTATATTTGTTGCTATTGAAATAAAATGTGTGTGTGTTTCTGTGGACAGGTGTGTCCCATAGGTGTGTCGGGGCATGACAATAATACTACACTACCCACAACACCATGCGTTTGACAGACACAGCCATGTTGTAGGAAATCCGTTTGTGGTGGATTGCTACAGTAATCCTACAGCAGTCTGGACGATATATTTGATCACGATTTAAACCCAAACCTAGAGGCCTGGATCAGATTAGGTACAGCCAAGAAGAAACAGATGAAATTAAGACATGAATTGAGCTGCGGTGTGTAAACCTGAGAAAACAGTGAGATCGGTTGGAAACCTTTTCCTGGACCGGAGCAGTCTGTTCATCTGACAGATAATTTGACAGCAGTTGGTTTACTAGCTACCTCAGGCTCGACAAGGCAGGAAGAAAGCTTTCATTTAGTGGTTAAAGTGATCCCCCTCACCCCCTCCCTCCCCACATCTAGCTAGCTAAATTACGTTCCTGCCCAGTTGATCTGCACTTCCCTAGTCTGCTAACCCCCTGCCGGAGAGGACGGCTGCGGATCCAGAGGTGCTGTTGGAGGTAGCTAGCTAGCACGGCTAGTTCATTTCACTAGCTAGCCTGCTAGCTACGCCTTGGAATTCACACTATTAGCTAACTGTTTCCTCCTGGGGCAGATACGCCGAGATGTCGGTGATGAAAGACCAAACACCAACCAAACTGTCCACCACCGATCGGCCCATTAAAGGTAGCTATGCAATCGTATCTCTTAATTCAGCAAGTGGTTGCAGGAAGTTAGCTAGCAGCTAATTCGCGATGAAAACAGCTAGCTAGCGATCAAGCTAACTAGCTTGGTTGGCTGTAGATGCACCAATACGGACAAGATGCTTCGTGCCAACTAACGTTAGCTAGCTACTTAGATCGTTCAGGTGCTCATCGTATTTGGCTTGCTTGGAACAAGTGGGATGGTTTGTTAATTTACAAGCTAGCTTCGCTAGTTAGGTTGCTAGTCTGCAGCACTCGGATGACACGTCGTGAGAGAATAAAGTATAATAGCAAGCTAATAAATATTTTACCTCAAATAACTTAGATTTTGCCATCAATCTTGTTGTAACAAACTAGCTAGATAGTCAGATGTTTTTGAGACTCCTACCTAGATTATATTTTTAGTTTTATCTGACTGCCAAACTGACTGAACTGAAATAAGCATGTGTGTGTTCTCAAGTGTCTTGTCTGTCTGTTTGATGTGTGTCTGGCTCAGTAGACCAGTGAGGTGGGAAAGAGAGTGTGTGTGTGTGTGTCAGTGGAGGCTGCTGAGGGGAGGACGGCTCATAATAATGTCTGGAAGGGAACAAATGTAATGGCATCAAACACATGGAAGCCATATGTTTAATGTATTTGATACCATTCCACCAATTCCGCTCCAGCCATTACCACGAGCCTGTCCTCCCCATGATGCCATCAACCTCTTTTGATGTGTGTGTGTGTGTGCACTGGTGGGTTATACGACAGCATACACACACACCCAGGGCTCCTGCGGCATATGCTGGAATGACTGTCAGTGGATTGAGTGGCATGGAGCAGGTCTTTTGATTTACAACCTGGGTGGCCTATTGGGTTGTGGGGGGTATTGCTACCAACTTACAACATTTGCTTTCTAAATATCAGCTTCTATTTGAAATTTGTAATGGACTTGTACAGCGTGTAAATGGCAAGCCTAACAGTGCATAGCTACTGCTCTGTCTACACTGTAGCAGGTATTTATGAATGGTAGCAGGTAGGCTTACTGTATGTTGCCTGATCTAACTGTAACCCTGATCTATCTTATGAAAACAACAACAGGACTGAGGGTAAGGCCTTACGCTCCACAGGGAGTGAAGAGGACCAAGTAGGATTGAGGAGCTCCAAGAACTGTGATGACCTTGTTCTTTATGACAATGTCCTTTGTTGTGTACCCAACGTGTGTGTGAGTGTGTGACAGGCTCAGTGGGTTAGTGAGGGTTAGGCGCATCAAGCTGCTGGGGTCATCAAACCTGCCTCTCTGATGCCGCCAGGTTAACCATCCTACAGACAGCACTGGGCTAAACACACACACACACACTCACTCACTCATACATAGGCCTACAGCTTGACTCTATGACCACTGACCTCCCTGGCTGCGACTGTGACCAAGATACTCCCCTCGCTGTGGCTGCGACTGTGACCAAGATACTCCCCTCGCTGTGGCTGCGACTGTGACCAAGATACTCCCCTCGCTGTGGCTGCGACTGTGACCAAGATACTCCCCTCGCTGTGGCTGCGACTGTGACCAAGATACTCCTCTCGCTGTGGCTGCGACTGTGACCAAGATACTCCCCTCGCTGTGGCTGCGACTGTGACCAAGATACTCCCCTCGCTGTGGCTGCGACTGTGACCAAGATACTCCCCTCGCTGTGGCTGCGACTGTGACCAAGATACTCCCCTCGCTGTGGCTGCGACTGTGACCAAGATACTCCCCTCGCTGTGGCTGCGACTGTGACCAAGATACTCCCCTCGCTGCGACTGTGACCAAGATACTCCCCTCGCTGCGACTGTGACCAAGATACTCCCCTCGCTGCGGCTGCGACTCTGACCAAGATACTCCCCTCGCTGTGGCTGCGACTCTGACCAAGATACTCCCCTCGCTGTGGCTGCGACTGTGACCAAGATACTCCCCTCGCTGTGGCTGCGACTGTGACCAAGATACTCCCCTCGCTGTGGCTGCGACTGTGACCAAGATACTCCCCTCGCTGTGGCTGCGACTGTGACCAAGATACTCCCCTCGCTGTGGCTGCGACTGTGACCAAGATACTCCCCTCGCTGTGGCTGCGACTGTGACCAAGATACTCCCCTCGCCGTGACTGTGACCAAGATACTCCCCTCGCCGTGACTGTGACCAAGATACTCCCCTCGCCGTGGCTGCGACTGTGACCAAGATACTCCCCTCGCTGTGGCTGCGACTGTGACCAAGATACTCCCCTCGCCGTGGCTGCGACTGTGACCAAGATACTCCCCTCGCCGTGGCTGCGACTGTGACCAAGATACTCCCCTCGCCGTGGCTGCGACTGTGACCAAGATACTCCCCTCGCTGTGGCTGCGACTGTGACCAAGATACTCCCCTCGCTGTGGCTGCGACTGTGACCAAGATACTCCCCTCGCTGTGGCTGCGACTGTGACCAAGATACTCCCCTCGCTGTGGCTGCGACTGTGACCAAGATACTCCCCTCGCCGTGGCTGCGACTGTGACCAAGATACTCCCCTCGCCGTGGCTGCGACTGTGACCAAGATACTCCCCTCGCTGTGGCTGTCACTGAACAAGATACTCCCCTCGCTGTGGCTGTCACTGACCAAGATACTCCACTCGCTGTGGCTGTCACTGAACAAGATACTCCCCTCGCTGTGGCTGTCACTGAACAAGATACTCCCCTCGCTGTGGCTGTCACTGAACAAGATACTCCCCTCGCTGTGGCTGTCACTGAACAAGATACTCCCCTCGCTGTGGCTGTCACTGAACAAGATACTCTCCTCGCTGTGGCTGTCACTGACCAAGATACTCCCCTTTCCCTCCCTCCTCCGCTCAGATCGGTCACCCTCCATTCTTGTCTCAACTCCCTGACATTTAGATTTAGTTGTATCTTATTCATTTAAATCTGTTTATTGTATGTGTTACTGTAATTCAGCTTTTAGCTGCCATAGTAAACATGAAATGGGGAAAAAAACATTTAATGACACACACGTCAATTGTGTAACAAGTCAAATTAGGTTCATCTGCTGACATTACCGGTAGACATTACCGGCATTTAGTATTTTATTGGGATCCCCATCAGATGCTGTCAAAGCAGCCGCTACTCTTCCTGGGGTCCGAATAAAACAATAGTCTACATCAGACAAGACATTGTGCACTGTACAAATTTACACTGCTCCACCATTACACATTTACAATATAATATGTAAAATATTACAACAATACAATATGAACCAATATAATATGTAAAATATTACAACAATACAATATTAGTGTGTGTGTCCACAGTCCGTGTTGTCTTTGTGTGTGTGTGGAATTTTACTGCTAACTTGAGTTACTTGATGTGGAATAGAGTTGTATGTAGTACTGTGCGTTTCCCTGCCTCTGTTCTGGACTTGGGGATTATGAAGAGAACCCTGGTGACATGTCTTGTGGGGTATGTAGGGTGTCTGAGCTGTGTGTTAGCTTTGTGTTAGCTGTTTGAACAGACAGTTCGGTGCTTTTAACACGTCAATACCTGTCACAAAGACAAGTAGTAATGCAGTCGATCTCTCTACTTTGAGTCAGGAGAGTTTGACTGCATGTTCTTGATATTATCCCTCCGTGTACATTTAAGGGCCAGCTGTGCTGCTCTGTTCTGGGCCAACTGTACATTCAATAGATCTAGCGTGCCTGTGCTTGTTTAATTTTGTATAGGCCTAGGCCTGTTGCACCAAATGTTGTTCTGCCAACTCTTGAAGAGAAATGAGTCCGTGTGGAAGCCTGCCTAGGCAGATCTAAACCACTAGAAGATTCACACATTTTCCCACTAATTGTTTTGTTTGTAATTAACGCTAACCAGTTAGTTAGGCCTACTGGTCACAAAAACAACTTATTTCTATCCCATTCCCTACATCAAATTAGAATAGGCCAAAATGTCATCTTATTACTTTCAACCATTTAACAAACTGCTTTTTAGGCCAATCAGGTTTATTAAAAGAGACTCCTTCTCTGTATACCCAAACAGTGGCAGCATGGAGGTGATGATAAATTGGTATTACAATAGAATCCATTAATTTTGGCAGAACACATCTCTCATGGTAATATTGTTGATTAGTTACACGCCGTTGTTTGTCAAAAGAAAGCAACCTATGCCTTTAGAGATGGGATCCGCAGTATGGGGGAACAGTGCCACTGGCCGCCCCCACCACCATTGTTATTGTTGCCGAGCTGAGGAGTGTCGCAACATTTCTTCCCCCAGTAAATATTGTGTGCTTCAATCGCACATGCAATGATGTCCGAGGAGGAAACACAGTGTTGGTTGTTTGCAATAACTTCTTTGTTGTAATGTGGCAGATTCACCATTAAGGATTAAAGAGTTACAGTTCATAAAAGGAAATCAGTCATTTGAAATCAATTCATTAGGCCCTAATCTATGGGTTTCACATGAACGGGAATTCAGATATGCATCGGTTGGTCACAGATACCTTCAAAAAAATGTGTGCACAACATTTGAGATGGAACATTTTTGGGATCTTTTATTTCAGCTCATGAAACATGGGACCAACACTTTACATGTTGCGTTTATATTTTTGTTAAGTGTAATTTGCTGCGATCAATAATCAGTTTTTGTCAGAGGCGTGTGTGTTGTCAGTGCTCTGTGAGGGTTGAAGTTTTGACCTTTTGGCTTAGTTACCGATGGTAACCTGATCAGGCCAGCCAGCTGCATCGCTCTGCCTGTGTAATGATACTGTCTTCATACATGTATGGATATGGGCCCTTTTTTTGCCCTAGGCCCGATCGTATACAGGAGCTCTGCCCTGGGCCCTAGCGTATACAGGAGCTCTGACCTGGGCCCTAGTGTATACAGGAGCTCTGCCCTGGGCCCGATCGTATACAGGAGCTCTGCCCTGGGCCCGATCGTATACAGGAGCTCTTCCCTGGGCCCTAGCGTATACAGGAGCTCTGCCCTGGGCCCTAGCGTATACAGGAGCTCTGCCCTAGGCCCTAGCGTATACAGGAGCTCTGCCCTGGGCCCTAGCGTATACAGGAGCTCTGCCCTAGGCCCGATCGTATACAGGAGCTCTGCCCTGGGCCCTAGCGTATACAGGAGCTCTGCCCTGGGCCCTAGCGTATACAGGAGCTCTGCCCTAGGCCCGATCGTATACAGGAGCTCTGCCCTGGGCCCTAGCGTATACAGGAGCTCTGCCCGGGATTAGTGTGTGTAGTATGTATGTGGCGTATGGGTTAGATAAGATGAACCTTTAGTGTGACATGATTGGCTCAGTCTGTCTGTGTGACCTGCTTCTGTGTTGAAATGTTACACTAACTGGGCAGAGGGTTGGATAGAGGTAGAGAGATGGAGGGAAGAAATACACTATATATACAAAAGTATGTGGACACCCCTTCAAATGAGTGGATTTGGCTAATTCAGCCACACCCGTTGCTGACAGGTGTATAAAATCAAGCACACCGCCATGCAATCTCCATAGACAAACATTGGCAGTAGAATGGCCTTACTGAAGAGCTCTGTGACATTCAATGTGGCACCCTCATAGGATGCCACCTTTCCAACAAGTCAGTTAGTAAAATTTCTGCCCTGCTAGAGCTGCCCCGGTTCAACTGTAAATGCTGTTATTGAGAAGTGGACACATCTAGGAGCAACAACGGCTCAGCCACGAAGTGCTAGGCCACAGAATGGGACCGCCGAGTGCTGAAGCCCATAAAAATTGTCTCCTTGGTTGCAATACTCAATACCGAGTTCCAAACTGCCTCTGGAAGCAACATCAGCACATGAACTGTTCGTTGGGAGCTTCATGAAATGGGTTTCCATGGCCAAGCAGCCACACGCAAGCCTAAGATCACCATGCACAATGCCAAGTGTCGGCTGGAGTGATGTAAAGCTCGCCGCCATTGGACTCTGGAGCAGTGGAAACGCATTCTCTGGAGTGATGAATCACGCTTCACCATCTGGCAGTCCAACGGACTAATCTGGGTTTGGCAGATGCCAGTAGAACACTACCTGCCCGAATGCATAGTGCCAGCGTTAAAGTTTGGTGGTTGAGGAGGAATAATGGTCTGGGGCTGTTTTTCATGGTTCGGGCTAGGCCCTTTAGTTCCAGTGAAGGGAAATTTTAACACTACAGCATACAATGATATTCTAGACAATTCTGTGCTTCCAACTTTATGGCAACAGTTTGGGGAAGGCCCTTTCCTGTTCCAGCATGACAATGCCCCCGTGCACTAAGCAAGGTCCATACAAAAATGGTTTGTCAAGATCGGTGTGGAAGAATTTGACTGGTCTGTACAGATCCCTGGCCTCAACCCCATTGAACACCTTTGGGATGAATCAGGTCAACACTCACAAGGCAGCGTGCCCCGACGGTATTCCAGGGCTCGTTCTCAGAGCATGCGCAGAACAGCTTGCAGGCATATTCACGATCATTTTCAACCTCTCCTTGTCCCAGTCTGTAATCCCCACGTTTTATGGTGACCACAACCTTCCCTGTCCCCAAGAACTCTAAGGCTTCATGCCACAATTACTACCGCCCTGTAGAGCTCACTTCTGTAATCATGAAGTACTTTGAGAGGCTGGTTATGGCACACATTAACTCCACCATCACAGACACCCTAGACCCACTCCAATTTGCATAGCTCCCCAACAGATCCATAGACAACGCAATCTCAATTGCTCTCCATGTAGTTTTAAGAGGAATACCTAATGTGAGAATGCTGTTCAGTGACTACAGCTCAGCATTCAACAACATTGTCCCCTCCAAGCTCGTCACCAAGCGTAGGACTCTGAGTCTGTACACCTCCCTTTGCAACTGGATCCTGGACTTCCTGACCCTTAACACAGTGGCCCCACAGGGTTGTGTGCTTAGTCCCCTCCTGTACTCCCTGTTCACCCACAACCGTGTGGCCACGCATGACTCCAACACAATTATCAAGTTCGCTGACAACACAACGGTGGTGATCACCAGTGACGATGAGTCATCGAACAGGGAGGAGGCCAGTGGCTTGGCAGTGTGCTGACGGAGCAACAACCTCTCCCTCAACGTCAGCAAGACCAAGGAGCTGATCGTGGACTACAGGAAACGGGGGGGGGGGGGGGGGGGGGGGTGAGCACGCCCCCATCCACATCGACGGGGCGGCAGTGGAGCAGGTAGACAGCTTCAAGTTCCTCAATGTCCAAATCACTAAAGACTTCAAATGGTCCAAACACACACGCACAGTTGT
Source organism: Salvelinus namaycush (assembly GCF_016432855.1). Classification (NCBI taxonomy): domain Eukaryota; kingdom Metazoa; phylum Chordata; class Actinopteri; order Salmoniformes; family Salmonidae; genus Salvelinus; species Salvelinus namaycush. The sequence goes on along the minus strand of NC_052309.1, from coordinate 13,450,915 downwards.
GAAAAAGGCGCCGCATTGCCCCTTCCCCCTCAGGAGGTTGAAAAAATGTGGCATGGGCCCTCAAATCTTCAAAAGGTTCTACAGCTGTACCATTCAGAGCATCTTGACTGGCTGTATCACTGCTTGCTATGGCAATAGCACCGCCCTTGATCGCATGGAGCTACAGAGGGTTGTGCGGACATCCCAGTACATCACTGCCATCCAGGACCTCTATATCAGGCGGTGTGAAAAGAAGCCCCGAAAAATCGTCAGACTCCAACCACCCAAGCCATAGACTATTTTCTCTTCTGCCGCATGGCAAGAGGTACCGGTGTATCAAGTCTTACACCAACAGGCTCTTGAACAGCTTCTATTCCCAAACAATGCGACTGATAAATAGCTAACAAAATAGCTACATGGACTATCTGAGTTTACCTTGTATCTTTATTGACCTTTTATTTCAACCTTTGCACTCTCTCTATGCACACTCACAGGGCCCTATACACACATACTGTTACTCCAACACACACTCTCATATGCAAGCTACTGCTACTCTATCTTAGATCCTGTTGCCTAGCTCCCTTACCCCTATACATGTCTACCTCCATCACTCCTGCACATGGAAATATGGTATTGGATCTGACATTAAAAAAAAAAAAAATCCTGTGTATAGTATGCTTACATACTTTGTGTATTTCATATTTCTTATTCTTATTTCACGTGTATTTTCTAGTAATACATTGTTATTGATTATTGCATTGTTAGGTTTTAAGTTTGCAAGAAAATAATTTCACTTTACTTGTGTGTAACGGATGTGAAATGGCTAGCTAGTTAGCGGGTACGCGCTAGTAGCGTTTCAATCAGTTACGTCACTTGCTCTGAAACCTAGATGTAGTGTTGCCCCTTGCTCTGCAAGGGCCGCGGCCTTTGTGGAGCGATGGGTAACGATGCTTCGTGGGCGACCCCAATGTAACAGTATAACTTTAAACCGTCCCCTCGCCCCGACACGGGCGCGAACCAGGGACCCTCTGCACACATCAACAACAGTCACCCACGAAGCGTCGTTACCCATCGCTCCACAAAAGCCGCAGCCCTTGCAGAGCAAGGTGCAACACTACTTCTAGGTTTCAGAGCAAGTGACGTAACTGATTGAAACGCTAGTAGCGCGTACCCGCTAACTAGCTAGCCATTTCACATCCGTTACACTCACCCCCCTTTCAACCTCCTCCTTTTCCGCAGCAACCAGTGATCCGGGTCAACAGCATCAATGTAACAGTATAACTTTACGGCGTCCCCTCGCCCCGACACGGGCGCGAACCAGGGACCCTCTGCACACATCAACAACTGACACCCACGAAGCGTCGTTACCCATCGCTCCACAAAAGCCGTGGCCTTTGTGGAGCGATGGGTAACGATGCTTCGTGGGCGACCGTTGTTGATGTGTGCAGAGGGTCCCTGGTTCGCGCCCGTGTCGGGGCGAGGGGACGTACTAAAGTTATACTGTTACATGTGCATGTGACATTAAAACTGGAAACTTGAATTGGAACGCTGACTGCGAGCCCTAATCCCCCAACATCAGTGCCCGACCTCATTAATGCTCTTGTGGCTGAATGGAAGCAAGTCCCTGCAGCAATGTTCCAACATCTAGTGGAAAGCCTTCCCAGAAAGTGGATGCTTTTATAGCAGCAAAAGGGGGAACAACTCCATATTAATGCCCATGATTTTGAAATGAGATGTTCGACGAGCAGGTGTCCGCATACTTTTGGAAATATAGTGTATTTTAGCTATTTTCAGAGGGAATTATGGATGCAATACCTGGCACCACACTGACGCTAACATAAAATAGTGGGTTCTGATGAATGAATGAATGGTAGACTTCATGTGACTAGGACTTAATATAGCCCAGAGGGAGGGAGACCGATACAATTTTTTTTTTGCCAGTCAAATCTGATCTTCCTGATTCCTGCCAGTCCTCTTGCAAATATGACGCTGTATTTTGACCCAGTCACTCAACCATGCAACACACACACACTGTCTATCTCTAGACTAGAGCCACCACATTTTAATGTGGAAGGATTGGCACCCTGAGACCTCCAGAGGGTGTGTCCAGGGTTCAATAGACCAATAGATACATTAGAGGGTGTGTCCAGGGTTCAATAGACCAATAGATACATTAGAGGGTGTGTCCTGGGTTTTAATGAACCAGTAGAGCTGCTAGAGGGTGTGTCCTGGGTTTTAATGAACCAATAGAGCTGCTAGAGGGTGTGTCCTGGGTTTTAATGAACCAATAGAGCTGCTAGAGGGTGTGTCCTGGGTTTTAATAAACCAATAGAGATGCTAGAGGGTGTGTCCTGGGTTTTAATGAACCAATAGAGCTGCTAGAGGGTGTGTCCTGGGTTTTAATGAACCAATAGAGCTGCTAGAGGGTTTGTCCTGGTGTTTGATAGATTCATTAGTTAATTAGTGTTGGTAGTGTATATTCTTTATAATAATGTTGTATTGCGTTGTAGCGGTGCCCTACCCCCCTGGCTCCAAGCTGACGGTAAAGGACCTGTATGTAGACGGGAAGCCCAGTGTTGAGGTGCTCAAGACCCATCTTGTTAAGGAGGGCCGTCTGGAGGAGGAAGCAGCTCTTCGCATCATCACTGATGGAGCCAACATCCTGCGACAAGAGAAATGCATGCTGGAGGTGGAAGCACCTATAACAGGTAACCTCTGACCTGTTACTAACCCCAAACATTCTCCGCCAGACGGACCTCTAACTCGTGTGTGTGTGTTGCAGTGTGTGGGGATGTCCATGGCCAGTTCTTTGACCTGATGAAGCTGTTTGAGGTGGGCGGCTCGCCCAGCAGCACCCGCTACCTATTCCTGGGGGACTATGTTGATCGAGGATACTTCAGCATCGAGGTCAGTGTGTTTCTACATCTGCTGTTTCATCTAACATTTAGAGCCGTGGCCTGTAACCCGGTCTTGAGTTGCAGGGCTTAGGAGCACATCTTTAAATAGTCAGCTGCACAGTACCCAGTTGTCGTCGAACCCCACCCCACACACAATTGGGTTTTGTGTCCCTCTTAGATTCTAATTAAGCCAGTGTATTCTAATGATATCATTACATATCTATTGGCCTTCATCCTAGCTGTCGTGATCGTAGCTAGTGTTAGCAACATGAGATGGAACTCCCTCTCTCTTTCTCTTCAGTGTGTGTTGTTCCTGTGGACTCTGAAGATCAACCACCCCACCACTCTGTTCCTACTCAGAGGAAACCATGAGTGCCGGCATCTCACAGAGTACTTCACCTTTAAACAGGAGTGTGAGTGGTCCTGTGTATTTAGTGTGCGTGTCTGTGGGTGGGTGGGTGTGTGGGTGGGTGCAGGTTTCTGTGCCTGTGTGTGGGTGGGTGCAGGTTTCTGTGCTTGTGTGTGTTTGGGTGCAGGTTTCTGTGCCTGTCTGTGGGTGGGTGCAGGTTTCTGTGCCTGTGTGTGTTTGGGTGCAGGTTTCTGTGCCTGTCTGTGGGTGGGTGTCTTATGGTAATAATAATGTCCACTCTGTTGTGTTCTAGGTAAGATAAAGTACTCTGAGCGTGTGTATGATGCGTGTATGGAGGCGTTTGACTGCCTTCCCCTGGCTGCGCTCCTCAACCAGCAGTTCCTGTGTGTCCACGGAGGCCTGAGCCCCGAAATCACCTGCCTGGACGACATACGCAAGGTATGACACCTGACCTCTAACCCCTGACCTGCTTTGGATTAACTCTCTAACTCTATGTTAATCATTTTAACTGGTTAAGCTGACAATGTTATTAACAATGTTTTGACTGGTATAAGGAGCATCCGGCGTTATTAAACTGTTTAACCCTGTAGATGAACTGTGTTTAACTCTGTGTTGACCAGCTGGACCGGTTTAAGGAGCCCCCTGCGTTCGGACCCATGTGTGACCTGCTGTGGTCGGACCCTGGAGAAGACTATGGCTCTGAGAAGACGCAGGAACACTTTGCTCATAACTCTGTTCGAGGCTGCTCCTACTTCTACAGTTACCCAGCAGTATGTGACTTTCTGATGAACAATAATCTGCTGTCAGTAATACGAGCACATGAAGCCCAGGACGCTGGGTGAGTATTATATTAAGTCATTAATAATAATAATAATAGAAGTAGTAGTATGATACTGTTTTAAGAGCACATGAAGCCCAGGACACTGGGTGAGTATTATATTAAGTCATTAATAATAATAATAATAGAAGTAGTAGTATGATACTGTTTTGTGATATAAACTGTGTATTTCAGGTATAGAATGTACAGGAAAAGCCAGACGACGGGTTTTCCTTCTCTGATCACGATATTCTCTGCTCCGAATTACCTGGACGTGTACAACAACAAAGGTAAACAAACACAAAGGTTACCCAAATTTAAAACCATGACAATAGGTTAGAAACCATGACAACAAGGTAGAAACCATGGCAACACAGGGTAGATCATGTGTGTGTGTTCTTGTAGCGGCGGTGCTGAAGTATGAGAACAACGTGATGAACATCAGGCAGTTCAACTGCTCCCCCCACCCCTACTGGCTGCCCAACTTCATGGACGTCTTCACCTGGTCTCTGCCCTTCGTAGGAGAGAAGGGTGAGTGTATATGTGTGTGTTATAACGGTGTGTATAGTAACTTTGGGCTTCTTGTTACCTTTGCAAAACTGACCTCTGTGTGAGATAATGTGTGTGTGTGTATGTTGCTACAGTGACAGAGATGCTGGTTAACGTGCTCAACATCTGCTCTGACGACGAGCTTATGTCTGAAGGAGACGACACCTGCGAGGGTAAGACACACACTTAACTCTTTCATATTGACTTTCCATGTATGAAAATTATGATATAGTAGCAACGTGTTTCTTCAAAGAGGAAATGAAACCTTTAAGGAAGTGAAGTTGTTTTTGACTGAAGTGCAGTGTAGCAAAAATAGACGTGAAGAGAGGTGATAGAGTTCACACCCCTAACGGATCCAACAACAGATATTTATCAACGCCTCTATTGTTGCCACATGGCAGCTGAGTATCAGCTGAGCTGTGTGTGTGGGCGCGTTCAACATTGCAGCAGATTTTAAAGTCGATCAGTTGACTGATCTAAAAATCAATTTACCCATGATACGTCACGGTTTTGGTTGCTCTCGAACACGGACGGTGTGTGTAATGTTTCACAAGTCCCTTACCTCCCCCTTCTTCCTCCCTCTCTCCTACCTTCTTTCTCTCTATCCTCCTTCCCTCTCTCTCTTTCTCATTTTCTCTCCCTCTACCTTTCTCTCTTGCTCTTTCTCTCCCTCTCAGCTGGAACTTCTGCTGTGAGGAAGGAGGTAATCAGGAATAAGATCCGAGCAATCGGGAAGATGGCCCGTGTCTTTTCTGTGCTCAGGTACAGTACACGCGTGTTTGACTCTCTGTTTTCATTGATTAGATGTAATCAACCTCTGTAAAGGTATTGATGAGAAGACCTGCATACAGATTCTATCTGGACTTGGTTATGTTCAGCTTCCAGTCCAATCTTTGTATGGTGCCCCGCTTGTAACAACCATGCTGTTGACTCTGGAAACTGAATGTGTGTGTTGACAGAGAGGAGAATGAGAGTGTGTTACAGCTGAAGGGGCTGACCCCCACTGGGGCCTTGCCTGTGGGAGTTCTGTCTGGAGGACGGCAGACCCTGGAGAGCGGTACGTATGCACACCTGCACACACACACTCTCACCTGAACTACTATGGCATCATGAGAGAATTGTTTTATCCTTTGCCTGCACTCAAACCCACCAACAGACTTAACCCTCCTTACACCTCCCTCTCTCGGGCTCCCTGACTCTCACACTCCCTGACTCTCTCTGTCTCACTCACGCACTCACTCACTCACACACACTAAATCTCTATCTCACTCACCTATCCCTAATCCACATTCTCTAACCTGCAGAATTCTATTTAAACCTTGATCAATCTCTTAAACCCAGAACATTCCCCTTTCTACACTAATCACAGTCATGTGTAACTCCTGTGTCACGTTTGAGAGGGAAGTGGGCTGGGGAGGTTGGGGGTGGGGTTGAATGATCTTACGACTGACTGCATTGATGACAACTCACTGACTATAGATGTTTAACATTCTGAATAAATTGATAACTCACTGACTATAGATGTTTAACATTCTGAATAAATTGATAACTCACTGACTATAGATGTTTAACATTCTGAATAAATTGATGACAACTCACTGACTATAGATGTTTAACATTCTGAATAAATTGATAACTCACTGACTATAGATGTTTAACATTCTGAATAAATTGATGACAACTCACTGACTATAGATGTTTAACACTGAATAAATTGATGACAACTCACTGACTATAGATGTTTAACATTCTGAATAAATTGATGACAACTCACTGACTATAGATGTTTAACATTCTGAATAAATTGATATCTCACTGACTATAGATGTTTAACATTCTGAATAAATTGATATCTCACTGACTATAGATGTTTAACATTCTGAATAAATTGATGACAACTCACTGACTATAGATGTTTAACATTCTGAATAAATTGATAACTCACTGACTATAGATGTTTAACATTCTGAATAAATTGATAACTCACTGACTATAGATGTTTAACATTCTGAATAAATTGATATCTCACTGACTATATATGTTTAACACTGAATAAATTGATATCTCACTGACTATAGATGTTTAACATTCTGAATAAATTGATATCTCACTGACTATAGATGTTTAACACTGAATAAATTGATATCTCACTGACTATAGATGTTTAACACTGAATAAATTGATATCTCACTGACTATAGATGTTTAACATTCTGAATAAATTGATGACAACTCACTGACTATAGATGTTTAACACTGAATAAATTGATATCTCACTGACTATAGATGTTTAACATTCTGAATAAATTGATGACAACTCACTGACTATAGATGTTTAACATTCTGAATAAATTGATATCTCACTGACTATAGATGTTTAACATTCTGAGTAAATTGATATCTCACTGACTATAGATGTTTAACACTGAATAAATTGATATCTCACTGACTATAGATGTTTAACATTCTGAATAAATTGATGACAACTCACTGACTATAGATGTGTAACATTCGGAATAAATTGATACATCACTGACTATAGATGTGTAACATTCGGAATAAATTGATACATCACTGACTATAGATGTTTAACATTCTGAATAAATTGATGACAACTCACTGACTATAGATGTTTAACACTGAATAAATTGATGACAACTCACTGACTATAGATGTTTAACACTGAATAAATTGATGACAACTCACTGACTATAGATGTTTAACATTCGGAATAAATTGATATCTGACTGACTATAGATGTTTAACATTCTGAATAAATTGATATCTCACTGACTATAGATGTTTAACATTCTGAATAAATTGATATCTCACTGACTATAGATGTTTAACACTGAATAAATTGATATCTCACTGACTATAGATGTTTAACACTGAATAAATTGATGACAACTCACTGACTATAGATGTTTAACATTCGGGATAAATTGATGACAACTCACTGACTATAGATGTTTAACATTCGGAATAAATTGATGACAACTCACTGACTATAGATGTTTAACATTCGGAATAAATTGATGACAACTCACTGACTATAGATGTTTAACATTCTGAATAAATTGATATCTCACTGACTATAGATGTTTAACACTGAATAAATTGATGACAACTCACTGACTATAGATGTTTAACACTGAATAAATTGATGACAACTCACTGACTATAGATGTTTAACATTCGGAATAAATTGATGACAACTCACTGACTATAGATGTTTAACATTCTGAATAAATTTATATCTCACTGACTATAGATGTTTAACACTGAATAAATTGATATCTCACTGACTATAGATGTTTAACACTGAATAAATTGATATCTCACTGACTATAGATGTTTAACATTCTGAATAAATTGATGACAACTCACTGACTATAGATGTTTAACACTGAATACATTGATATCTCACTGACTATAGATGTTTAACACTGAATAAATTGATGACAACTCACTGACTATAGATGTTTAACACTGAATAAATTGATATCTCACTGACTGTAGATGTTTAACATTCTGAATAAATTGATGACAACTCACTGACTATAGATGTTTAACACTGAATAAATTGATATCTCACTGACTATAGATGTTTAACATTCTGAATAAATTGATATCTCACTGACTATAGATGTTTAACATTCTGAATAAATTGATGACAACTCACTGACTATAGATGTTTAACATTCTGAATAAATTGACAACTCACTGACTATAGATGTTTAACACTGAATAAATTGATAACTCACTGACTATAGATGTTTAACACTGAATAAATTGATATCTCACTGACTATAGATGTTTAACACTGAATAAATTGATATCTCACTGACTATAGATGTTTAACGTTCTGAATAAGTTGATGACAACTCACTGACTATAGATGTTTAACACTGAATAAATTGATATCTCACTGACTATAGATGTTTAACATTCTGAATAAATTGATATCTCACTGACTATAGCTGTTTAACACTGAATAAATTGATATCTCACTGACTATAGATGTTTAACACTGAATAAATTGATATCTCACTGACTATAGATGTTTAACATTCTGAATAAATTGATGACAACTCACTGACTATAGATGTTTAACATTCTGAATAAATTGATATCTCACTGACTATAGATGTTTAACGTTCTGAATAAATTGATGACAACTCACTGACTATAGATGTGTAACATTCGGAATAAATTGATACATCACTGACTATAGATGTTTAACATTCTGAATAAATTGATGACAACTCACTGACTATAGATGTTTAACATTCGGAATAAATTGATATATCACTGACTATAGATGTTTAACATTCTGAATAAATTGATGACAACTCACTGACTATAGATGTTTAACATTCGGAATAAATTGATATATCACTGACTATAGATGTTTAACATTCGGAATAAATTGATGACAACTCACTGACTATAGATGTTTAACATTCTGAATAAATTGATGACAACTCACTGACTATAGATGTTTAACATTCGGAATAAATTGATATCTGACTGACTATAGATGTTTAACATTCTGAATAAATTGATATCTCACTGACTATAGATGTTTAACATTCTGAATAAATTGATATCTCACTGACTATAGATGTTTAACACTGAATAAATTGATATCTCACTGACTATAGATGTTTAACATTCTGAATAAATTGATGACAACTCACTGACTATAGATGTTTAACATTCTGAATAAATTGATATCTCACTGACTATAGATGTTTAACGTTCTGAATAAATTGATGACAACTCACTGACTATAGATGTTTAACATTCGGAATAAATTGATACATCACTGACTATAGATGTTTAACACTGAATACATTGATATCTCACTGACTATAGATGTTTAACACTGAATAAATTGATGACAACTCACTGACTATAGATGTTTAACACTGAATAAATTGATATCTCACTGACTGTAGATGTTTAACATTCTGAATAAATTGATGACAACTCACTGACTATAGATGTTTAACACTGAATAAATTGATATCTCACTGACTATAGATGTTTAACATTCTGAATAAATTGATATCTCACTGACTATAGATGTTTAACATTCTGAATAAATTGATGACAACTCACTGACTATAGATGTTTAACATTCTGAATAAATTGACAACTCACTGACTATAGATGTTTAACACTGAATAAATTGATAACTCACTGACTATAGATGTTTAACACTGAATAAATTGATATCTCACTGACTATAGATGTTTAACACTGAATAAATTGATATCTCACTGACTATAGATGTTTAACGTTCTGAATAAGTTGATGACAACTCACTGACTATAGATGTTTAACACTGAATAAATTGATATCTCACTGACTATAGATGTTTAACATTCTGAATAAATTGATATCTCACTGACTATAGCTGTTTAACACTGAATAAATTGATATCTCACTGACTATAGATGTTTAACACTGAATAAATTGATATCTCACTGACTATAGATGTTTAACATTCTGAATAAATTGATGACAACTCACTGACTATAGATGTTTAACATTCTGAATAAATTGATATCTCACTGACTATAGATGTTTAACGTTCTGAATAAATTGATGACAACTCACTGACTATAGATGTGTAACATTCGGAATAAATTGATACATCACTGACTATAGATGTTTAACATTCTGAATAAATTGATGACAACTCACTGACTATAGATGTTTAACATTCGGAATAAATTGATATATCACTGACTATAGATGTTTAACATTCTGAATAAATTGATGACAACTCACTGACTATAGATGTTTAACATTCGGAATAAATTGATATATCACTGACTATAGATGTTTAACATTCGGAATAAATTGATGACAACTCACTGACTATAGATGTTTAACATTCTGAATAAATTGATGACAACTCACTGACTATAGATGTTTAACATTCGGAATAAATTGATATCTGACTGACTATAGATGTTTAACATTCTGAATAAATTGATATCTCACTGACTATAGATGTTTAACATTCTGAATAAATTGATATCTCACTGACTATAGATGTTTAACACTGAATAAATTGATATCTCACTGACTATAGATGTTTAACATTCTGAATAAATTGATGACAACTCACTGACTATAGATGTTTAACATTCTGAATAAATTGATATCTCACTGACTATAGATGTTTAACGTTCTGAATAAATTGATGACAACTCACTGACTATAGATGTTTAACATTCGGAATAAATTGATACATCACTGACTATAGATGTTTAACATTCTGAATAAATTGATGACAACTCACTGACTATAGATGTTTAACATTCGGAATAAATTGATATATCACTGACTATAGATGTTTAACATTCGGAATAAATTGATGACAACTCACTGACTATAGATGTTTAACATTCTGAATAAATTGATGACAACTCACTGACTATAGATGTTTAACATTCGGAATAAATTGATATCTGACTGACTATAGATGTTTAACATTCTGAATAAATTGATATCTCACTGACTATAGATGTTTAACATTCTGAATAAATTGATATCTCACTGACTATAGATGTTTAACACTGAATAAATTGATATCTCACTGACTATAGATGTTTAACACTGAATAAATTGATGACAACTCACTGACTATAGATGTTTAACATTCGGGATAAATTGATGACAACTCACTGACTATAGATGTTTAACATTCGGAATAAATTGATGACAACTCACTGACTATAGATGTTTAACATTCTGAATAAATTGATATCTCACTGACTATAGATGTTTAACATTCTGAATAAATTGATATCTCACTGACTATAGATGTTTAACATTCGGAATAAATTGATGACAACTTACTGACTATAGATGTTTAACATTCGGAAAAAATTGATGACAACTCACTGACTATAGATGTTTAACATTCTGAATAAATTGATATCTCACTGACTATAGATGTTTAACACTGAATAAATTGATGACAACTCACTGACTATAGATGTTTAACACTGAATAAATTGATGACAACTCACTGACTATAGATGTTTAACACTGAATAAATTGATGACAACTCACTGACTATAGATGTTTAACATTCGGAATAAATTGATGACAACTCACTGACTATAGATGTTTAACATTCTGAATAAATTGATATCTCACTGACTATAGATGTTTAACATTCTGAATAAGTTGATGACAACTCACTGACTATAGATGTTTAACGTTCTGAATAAATTGATGACAACTCACTGACTATAGATGTTTAACATTCTGAATAAATTTATATCTCACTGACTATAGATGTTTAACACTGAATAAATTGATATCTCACTGACTATAGATGTTTAACACTGAATAAATTGATATCTCACTGACTATAGATGTTTAACATTCTGAATAAATTGATGACAACTCACTGACTATAGATGTTTAACACTGAATAAATTGATATCTCACTGACTATAGATGTTTAACACTGAATAAATTGATGACAACTCACTGACTATAGATGTTTAACATTCTGAATAAATTGATATCTCACTGACTATAGATGTTTAACATTCTGAATAAATTGATGACAACTCACTGACTATAGATGTTTAACATTCTGAATAAATTGACAACTCACTGACTATAGATGTTTAACATTCTGAATAAATTGATAACTCACTGACTATAGATGTTTAACACTGAATAAATTGATGACAACTCACTGACTATAGATGTTCAACACTGAATAAATTGATGACAACTCACTGACTATAGATGTTTAACACTGAATAAATTGATATCTCACTGACTATAGATGTTTAACACTGAATAAATTGATATCTCACTGACTATAGATGTTTAACGTTCTGAATAAGTTGATGACAACTCACTGACTATAGATGTTTAACATTCTGAATAAATTGATATCTCACTGACTATAGCTGTTTAACACTGAATAAATTGATATCTCACTGACTATAGATGTTTAACATTCTGAATAAATTGATGACAACTCACTGACTATAGATGTTTAACATTCTGAATAAATTGATAACTCACTGACTATAGATGTTTAACACTGAATAAATTGATGACAACTCACTGACTATAGATGTTTAACACTGAATAAATTGATATCTCACTGACTATAGATGTTTAACGTTCTGAATAAGTTGATGACAACTCACTGACTATAGATGTTTAGCACTGAATAAATTGATATCTCACTGACTATAGATGTTTAACATTCTGAATAAATTGATGACAACTCACTGACTATAGATGTTTAACATTCTGAATAAATTGATATCTCACTGACTATAGATGTTTAACACTGAATAAATTGATATCTCACTGACTATAGATGTTTAACACTGAATAAATTGATATCTCACTGACTATAGATGTTTAACATTCTGAATAAATTGATGACAACTCACTGACTATAGATGTTTAACACTGAATAAATTGATATCTCACTGACTATAGATGTTTAACATTCTGAATAAATTGATATCTCACTGACTATAGATGTTTAACACTGAATAAATTGATATCTCACTGACTATAGATGTTTAACATTCTGAATAAATTGATATCTCACTGACTATAGATGTTTAACATTCTGAATAAATTGATATCTCACTGACTATAGATGTTTAACATTCTGAATAAATTGATGACAACTCACTGACTATAGATGTTTAACGTTCTGAATAAATTGATATCTCACTGACTATAGATGTTTAACACTGAATAAATTGATAACTCACTGACTATAGATGTTTAACGTTCTGAATAAATTGATGACAACTCACTGACTATAGATGTTTAACACTGAATAAATTGATATCTCACTGACTACAGATGTTTAACATTCTGAATAAATTTATATCTCACTGACTATAGATGTTTAACACTGAATAAATTGATATCTCACTGACTATAGATGTTTAACATTCTGAATAAATTGATGACAACTCACTGACTATAGATGTTTAACATTCTGAATAAATTGATGACAACTTACTGACTATAGATGTTTAACACTGAATAAATTGATATCTCACTGACTATAGATGTTTAACATTCTGAATAAATTGATGACAACTCACTGACTATAGATGTTTAACACTGAATAAATTGATGACAACTCACTGACTATAGATGTTTAACACTGAATGAATTGATGACAACTCACTGACTATAGATGTTTAACACTGAATAAATTGATATCTCACTGACTATAGATGTTTAACATTCTGAATAAATTGATATCTCACTGACTATAGATGTTTAACACTGAATAAATTGATATCTCACTGACTATAGATATTTAACATTCTGAATAAATTGATGACAACTCACTGACTATAGATGTTTAACACTGAATAAATTGATGACAACTCACTGACTATAGATGTTTAACATTCTGAATAAATTGATGACAACTCACTGACTATAGATGTTTAACATTCTGAATAAATTGATATCTCACTGACTATAGATGTTTAACACTGAATAAATTGATATCTCACTGACTATAGATGTTTAACACTGAATAAATTGATGACAACTCACTGACTATAGATGTTTAACACTGAATAAATTGATATCTCACTGACTATAGATGTTTAACATTCTGAATAAATTGATATCTCACTGACTATAGATGTTTAACATTCTGAATAAATTCATGACAACTCACTGACTATAGATGTTTAACACTGAATAAATTGATATTTCACTGACTATAGATGTTTAACATTCTGAATAAATTGATATCTCACTGACTATAGATGTTTAACATTCTGAATAAATTGATGACAACTCACTGACTATAGATGTTTAACACTGAATAAATTGATGACAACTCACTGAATATAGATGTTTAACATTCTGAATAAATTGATAACTCACTGACTATAGATGTTTAACACTGAATAAATTGATGACAACTCACTGACTATAGATGTTTAACACTGAATAAATTGATATCTCACTGACTATAGATGTTTAACATTCTGAATAAGTTGATGACAACTCACTGACTATAGATGTTTAACACTGAATAAATTGATATCTCACTGACTATAGATGTTTAACACTGAATAAATATATATCTCACTGACTATAGATGTTTAACGTTCTGAATAAGTTGATGACAACTCACTGACTATAGATGTTTAACACTGAATAAATTGATATCTCACTGACTATAGATGTTTAACGTTCTGAATAAATTGATATCTCACTGACTATAGATGTTTAACACTGAATAAATTGATATCTCACTGACTATAGATGTTTAACATACTCACTGACTATAGATGTTTAACATTCTGAATAAATTGATGACAACTCACTGACTATAGATGTTTAAACATTCTGAATAAATTGTGACAACTTCACTGACTATAGATGTTTTAACACTGAATAAATTGATGACAACTCACTGACTATAGATGTTTAACATCTGAATAAATGATGACAACTCACTGACTATAGATGTTAACATTCTGAATAAATGTGATCTCACTGACTATAGATGTTTAACATCGAATAAATTGATATCTCACTGACTATAGATTTTTAACATTCTGAATAAATTGATATCTCACTGACTATAGATGTTTAACACTGAATAAATTGATGAACAACTCACTGACTATAGATGTTTAACACTGAATAAATTGATGACAACTCACTGACTATAGATGTTTAACACTGAATAAATTGATATCTCACTGACTATAGATGTTTAACATTCTGAATAAATTGATATCTCACTGACTATAGATGTTTACATTCTGAATAAATTGATGAACTTCACTGACTATAGATGTTTAACATTCTGAATAAATTGATTCCACTGACTATAGATGTTTAACATTCTGAATAAATTGAATTTCACTGACTATAGATGTTTAACATTCTGAATAAATTGACATCTCCCTGACTATAGATGTTTAACATTCTGAATAAATTGATGACAACTCACTGACTATAGATGTTTAACATTCTGAATAAATTGATGACAACTCACTGACTATAGATGTTTACACTGAATAAATTGATATCTCACTGACTATAGATTTGTTTAACATTCTGAATAAATTGATATCTCACTGACTATAGATGTTTAACATTCTGAATAAGTTGATGATAACTCACTGACTATAGATGTTTAACACTGAATAAATTATATCTCACTGACTATAGATGTTTAACATTCTGAATAAATTGATGACAACTCACTGACTATAGATGTTTAACATTCTGAATAATTGATATCTCACTGACTATAGATGTTTAACATTCTGAATAAATTGAACACTTCACTGACTATAGATGTTTAACATTCTGAATAAATTGATATCTCACTGACTATAGATATGTTTAACATTCTGAATAAATGATGACAACTCACTGACTATAGATGTTTAACATTCGAATAATTTGATACAATCACTGACTATAGATGTTTACACTGAATAATTGATATCTCACTGACTATAGATGTTTAACACTGAATAAATTGATGACAACTTCACTGACTATAGATGTTTAACACTGAATAAATTGATATCTCACTGACTATAGATGTTTAACATTCTGAATAAATTGATGACAATCTCACTGACTATAGATGTTTAAACACTGAATAAATTGATATCTCACTGACTATAGATGTTTAACATTCTGAATAAATTGATATCTCACTGACTATAGATGTTTAACATTCTGAATAAATATGACAACTCACTGACTATAGATGTTACATCGATAAAATTGACAACTCACTGACTATAGATGTTTAACACTGAATAAATTGATAACTCACTGACTATAGATGTTTAACACTGAATAAATTGATATCTCACTGACTATAGATGTTTAACACTGAATAAATTGATACTCACTGACTATAGATGTTTAACTTCTGAATATTGATGACAACTCACTGACTATAGATGTTTAACACTGAATAAATTGAATCTCACTGACTATAGATGTTTAACTTCTGAATAAATTGATATCTCACTGACTATAGTGTTTAACACTGAATAAATTGATATCTCACTGACTATAGATGTTTAACACTGAATAAATTGATATCTCACTGACTATAGATGTTTAACATTCTGAATAAATTGATGACAACTCACTGACTATAGATGTTTAACATTCTGAATAAATTGATATCTCACTGACTATAGATGTTTAACTCTGAATAAATTGATGACAACTCACTGACTATAGATGTTAACATTCGAATAATTGATACATCACTGACTATAGATGTTTAACATTCTGAATAAATTGATGACAACTCACTGACTATAGATGTTTACATTCGAATAATTGATATATCACTGACTATAGATGTTTAACATCTGAATAAATTGATGAAACTCACTGACTATAGATGTTTAAACATTCGAATAAATTGATATACACTGACTATAGATGTTTAACATTCGAATAAATTGATGACAACTCACTGACTATAGATGTTTAACATTCTGAATAAATTGATGACAACTCACTGACTATAGATGTTTAACATCGGATAAATTGATATCTACTGACTATAGATGTTTAACATCTGAATAAATTGATATCTCACTGACTATAGATGTTTAACATTCTGATAAATTGATATCTCACTGACTATAGATGTTTAACACTGAATAAATTGATATCTCACTGACTATAGATGTTTAACATTCTGAATAAATTGATGACAACTCACTGACTATAGATGTTTAACATTCTAATAAATTGATATCTCACTGACTATAGATGTTTAACTTCTGAATAAATTATGACAACTCACTGACTATAGATGTTTAACATCGGAATAAATTGATACTCACTGACTATAGATGTTTAACACTTCTGAATAAATTGATGACAACTCACTGACTATAGATGTTTAACATCGAATAAATTGATATCTCACTGACTATAGATGTTTAACATTCGAATAAATTGATGACACTCACTGACTATAGATGTTAACATTCTGAATAAATTGATACAACTCACTGACTATAGATGTTTAACTTCGAATAAATTGATATCTACTGACTATAGATGTTTAACACTGAATAAATTGATATCTCACTGACTATAGATGTTTAACATTCTGAATAAATTGATATCTCACTGACTATAGATGTTTAACACTGAATAAATTGATATCTCACTGACTATAGATGTTTTAACACTGAATAAATTGATGACAACTCACTGACTATAGATGTTTAACATTCGGGATAAATTGATGACAACTCACTGACTATAGATGTTTAACATTCGGAATAAATTGATAAACTCACTGACTATAGATGTTTAACATTCTGAATAAATTGATATCTCACTGACTATAGATGTTTACATTCTGAATAAATTGATATCTCACTGACTATAGATGTTTAACATTCGGAATAAATTGATGACAACTCACTGACTATAGTGTTTAACATTCGAAAAATTGATGACAACTCACTGACTATAGATGTTTAACATTCTGAATAAATTGATATCTCACTGACTATAGATGTTTACACTGAATAAATTGATGACAACTCACTGACTATAGATGTTTAACACTGAATAAATTGATGACTAACTCACTGACTATAGATGTTTAACACTGAATAAATTGATGACAACTCACTGACTATAAATGTTTAACATTCGAATAATTGATGACAACTCACTGACTATAGATGTTAACATTCTGAATAAATTGATATCTCACGGACTATAGATGTTTAACATTCTGAATAAATTGATAACTCACTGACTATAGATGTTTAACTTCTGAATAAATTGATACAACTCACTGACTATAGATGTTTAACATTCTGAATAATTTATATCTCACTGACTATAGATGTTTAACACTGAATAATTGATATCTCACTGACTATAGATGTTTAACACTGAATAAATTGATATCTCACTGACATATGTTTAACATTCTGATAAATTATGACAACTCACTGACTATAGATGTTTACACTGAATAAATTGATATCTCACTGACATAGATGTTTAACACTGAATAAATTGATGACAAACTCACTGACTATAGATGTTTAACATTCTGAATAAATTGATATCTCACTGACTATAGATGTTTAACATTCTGAATAAATTGATGACAACTCACTGACTATAGATGTTTAACATTCTGAATAAATTTGAACTCTCACTGACTATAGATGTTTAACATTCTGAATAAATTGATACTCACTGACTATAGATGTTTAACACTGAATAAATTGATGACAACTCACTGACTATAGATGTTAACACTGAATAAATTGATGACAACTCACTGACTATAGATGTTTAAACACTGAATAAATTGATATCTCACTGACTATAGATGTTTAACACTGAATAAATTTTTTTTTTGGGGGGGAAACTCACTGACTATAGATGTTTAACACTGAATAAATTGATATCTCACTGACTATAGATGTTTAACATTCTGAATAAATTGATAACTCACTGACTATAGATGTTTAACATTCTGAATAAATTGATGACAACTCACTGACTATAGATGTTTAACACTGAATAAATTGATGACAACTCACTGACTATAGATGTTTAACACTGAATAAATTGATGACAACTCACTGACTATAGATGTTTAACACTGAATAAATTGATATCTCACTGACTATAGATGTTTAACATTCTGAATAAATTGATGACAACTTACTGACTATAGATGTTTAACACTGAATAAATTGATGACAACTCACTGACTATAGATATTTAACATTCTGAATAAATTGATGACAACTCACTCACTATAGATGTTTAACACTGAATAAATTGATGACAACTCACTGACTATAGATGTTTAACATTCTGAATAAATTGATGACAACTCACTGACTATAGATATTTAACATTCTGAATAAGTTGATGACAACTCACTGACTATAGATGTTTAACATTCTGAATAAATTGATGACAACTCACTGACTATAGATGTTTAACACTGAATAAATTGATATCTCACTGACTATAGATGTTTAACATTCTGAATAAATTGATAACTCACTGACTATAGATGTTTAACATTCTGAATAAATTGATGACAACTCACTGACTATAGATGTTTAACACTGAATAAATTGATGACAACTCACTGACTATAGATGTTTAACACTGAATAAATTGATGACAACTCACTGACTATAGATGTTTAACACTGAATAAATTGATATCTCACTGACTATAGATGTTTAACATTCTGAATAAATTGATGACAACTTACTGACTATAGATGTTTAACACTGAATAAATTGATGACAACTCACTGACTATAGATATTTAACATTCTGAATAAATTGATGACAACTCACTCACTATAGATGTTTAACACTGAATAAATTGATGACAACTCACTGACTATAGATGTTTAACATTCTGAATAAATTGATGACAACTCACTGACTATAGATATTTAACATTCTGAATAAGTTGATGACAACTCACTGACTATAGATGTTTAACATTCTGAATAAATTGATGACAACTCACTGACTATAGATGTTTAACACTGAATAAATTGATATCTCACTGACTATAGATGTTTAACATTCTGAATAAATTGATGACAACTTACTGACTATAGATGTTTAACACTGAATAAATTGATGACAACTCACTGACTATAGATATTTAACATTCTGAATAAATTGATGACAACTCACTGACTATAGATGTTTAACACTGAATAAATTGATGACAACTCACTGACTATAGATGTTTAACATTCTGAATAAATTGATGACAACTTACTGACTATAGATGTTTAACACTGAATAAATTGATGACAACTCACTGACTATAGATATTTAACATTCTGAATAAATTGATGACAACTCACTGACTATAGATGTTTAACATTCTGAATAAATTGATGATATCTCACTGACTATAGATGTTTAACACTGAATAAATTGATGACAACTCACTGACTATAGATATTTAACATTCTGAATAAATTGATGACAACTCACTGACTATAGATATTTAACATTCTGAATAAGTTGATGACAACTCACTGACTATAGATGTTTAACATTCTGAATAAATTGATGACAACTCACTGACTATAGATGTTTAACACTGAATAAATTGATATCTCACTGACTATAGATGTTTAACACTGAATAAATTGATATCTCACTGACTATAGATGTTTAACATTCTGAATAAATTGATGACAACTCACTGACTATAGATGTTTAACACTGAATAAATTGATATCTCACTGACTATAGATGTTTAACACTGAATAAATTGATATCTCACTGACTATAGATGTTTAACACTGAATAAATTGATGACAACTCACTGACTATAGATGTTTAACATTCTGAATAAATTGATGACAACTCACTGACTATAGATGTTTAACACTGAATAAATTGATATCTCACTGACTATAGATGTTTAACATTCTGAATAAATTGATATCTCACTGACTATAGATGTTTAACACTGAATAAATTGATATCTCACTGACTATAGATGTTTAACATTCTGAATAAATTGATGACAACTTACTGACTATAGATGTTTAACACTGAATAAATTGATGACAACTCACTGACTATAGATATTTAACATTCTGAATAAATTGATGACAACTCACTGACTATAGATATTTAACATTCTGAATAAGTTGATGACAACTCACTGACTATAGATGTTTAACACTGAATAAATTGATATCTCACTGACTATAGATGTTTAACATTCTGAATAAATTGATATCTCACTGACTATAGATGTTTAACACTGAATAAATTGATATCTCACTGACTATAGATGTTTAACATTCTGAATAAATTGATGACAACTTACTGACTATAGATGTTTAACACTGAATAAATTGATGACAACTCACTGACTATAGATGTTTAACACTGAATAAATTGATATCTCACTGACTATAGATGTTTAACATTCTGAATAAATTGATGACAACTTACTGACTATAGATGTTTAACACTGAATAAATTGATGACAACTCACTGACTATAGATGTTTAACATTTTGAATAAATTGATGACAACTCACTGACTATAGATGTTTAACATTCTGAATAAATTGATGACAACTTACTGACTATAGATGTTTAACACTGAATAAATTGATGACAACTCACTGACTATAGATGTTTAACATTCTGAATAAATTGATGACAACTCACTGACTATAGATGTTTAACATTCTGAATAAATTGATATCTCACTGACTATAGATGTTTAACACTGAATAAATTGATATCTCACTGACTATAGATGTTTAACATTCTGAATAAATTGATATCTCACTGACTATAGATGTTTAACACTGAATAAATTGATAACAACTCACTGACTATAGATGTTTAACACTGAATAAATTGATGACAACTCACTGACTATAGATGTTTAACACTGAATAAATTGATATCTCACTGACTATAGATGTTTAACATTCTGAATAAATTGATATCTCACTGACTATAGATGTTTAACATTCTGAATAAATTGATGACAACTCACTGACTATAGATGTTTAACATTCTGAATAAATTGATATTTCACTGACTATAGATGTTTAACATTCTGAATAAATTGATATTTCACTGACTATAGATGTTTAACATTCTGAATAAATTGACATCTCACTGACTATAGATGTTTAACATTCTGAATAAATTGATGACAACTCACTGACTATAGATGTTTAACATTCTGAATAAATTGATGACAACTCACTGACTATAGATGTTTAACACTGAATAAATTGATATCTCACTGACTATAGATGTTTAACATTCTGAATAAATTGATATCTCACTGACTATAGATGTTTAACATTCTGAATAAGTTGATGATAACTCACTGACTATAGATGTTTAACACTGAATAAATTCATATCTCACTGACTATAGATGTTTAACATTCTGAATAAATTGATGACAACTCACTGACTATAGATGTTTAACATTCTGAATAAATTGATATCTCACTGACTATAGATGTTTAACATTCTGAATAAATTGATGACAACTCACTGACTATAGATGTTTAACATTCTGAATAAATTGATATCTCACTGACTATAGATGTTTAACATTCTGAATAAATTGATGACAACTCACTGACTATAGATGTTTAACATTCTGAATAAATTGATATCTCACTGACTATAGATGTTTAACATTCTGAATAAATTGATGACAACTCACTGACTATAGATGTTTAACATTCTGAATAAATTGATATCTCACTGACTATAGATGTTTAACATTCTGAATAAATTGATGACAACTCACTGACTATAGATGTTTAACATTCTGAATAAATTGATGACAACTCACTGACTATAGATGTTTAACACTGAATAAATTGATAACAACTCACTGACTATAGATGTTTAACATTCTGAATAAATTGATATCTCACTGACTATAGATGTTTAACATTCTGAATAAATTGATATCTCACTGACTATAGATGTTTAACATTCTGAATAAATTGATGACAACTCACTGACTATAGATGTTTAACATTCTGAATAAATTGATATCTCACTGACTATAGATGTTTAACATTCTGAATAAATTGATGACAACTCACTGACTATAGATGTTTAACATTCTGAATAAATTGATATCTCACTGACTATAGATGTTTAACATTCTGAATAAATTGATGACAACTCACTGACTATAGATGTTTAACACTGAATAAATTGATATCTCACTGACTATAGATGTTTAACATTCTGAATAAATTGATAACAACTCACTGACTATAGATGTTTAACTCACTGATCTGGGTCTGTTGGTAATGTTAACTCTCTCTCTGTATGTTTTTGGCATGGCTCTACTACTCACGCTTACACAGCTACCGTACAGGCAGAAGAGGCACGAGGTACGCAAGTCATTTCTCATCTCTCTCTCCTCCCTCCCCAAAGTTTGAGTGTATTATTGTTGTTTATATACATATTACTAAGTTAAGAGGAGTTTTGTGGCCATACCATGAAGTATTAAAGCATCAGACTATTTATGCCATTTACCAAATAGTCTGAGACTTCGCTCCACTCCCTCTCTCTCTCTCCTCCACCTGGTCTCAATCTCCTTCTCTCTGTTGTTTGTTTGACCATGCTGCCTTGATGTTTTTGAAGTAAGTGTCTTACCTCTAACTACCAAAACCTTCTAACAACCAAACCCCTCAAGTCTACAATGTCAGACTACACTTTATATATTAGACTAAACATGACCATATTAGACTATACTTCTATTACCCCTACCAACCACTACCTAGTACCTACTAGACTGTAGATTAGATCCTAAATCTTCCTCTTCACCCCCATACCTCCCTTACTAAGCATCAGACCAAACCCCCTGTATTGTGCTGTATTCCTGCACTGATGCTAAACTCTACATCTCTCTCCAGCCATCCAAGGGTTCAACCCGCAGCATAAGATCCAGTCCTTTGAGGAGGCCCGAGGTCTGGACAGGGTCAATGAGCGGATGCCCCCTCGCCAAGATGCTCCTCCCCCTCCCAACAACCTCCCAGCCAGTGGCCCACCTAACAAGAACGGGACCAACACACAGGCCTAGGCATCTGGCCCACCTACCTCTGTATCCCTCCCGCTCTCCGTATCCCTCCCTCCTTCCGTATCCCTCCCTCCCTCCCGCTCTCCGTATCCCTCCCTCCCTCCCGCTCTCCGTATCCCTCCCTCCCTCCCGCTCTCCGTATCCCTCCCTCCCTCTCTCCGTATCCCTCCCTCCCTCCCGCTCTCCGTATCCCTCCCTCCCGCTCTCCGTATCCCTCCCTCCCGCTCTTCCTCTGTATCCCTCCTGCTCTCCGTATCCCTCCCGCTCTCCGTATCCCTCCCTCCCGCTCTTCCTCTGTATCCCTCCTGCTCTCCGTATCCCTCCTGCTCTCCGTATCCCTCCCTCCCGCTCTCCCTCCCTCTGTATCCCTCCCTCCCGCTCTCTCTCCCTCTCGCTCTCCGTACCCCTCTGTCCCTATCCTACTCCCTCCGTGTCCCCCTCTTTTCCTGCTCTCTTTTCTACCGCTCTCCTCTTCTCCCTCCCTCTGCTCTCCGGTCTTGTGCCTCTTCTCCCTTTCTCTCTCCCTCTCTGAGGGGCAGTAGGATGGGTCTTTGTTACTTGGCCTCCAGAGAATCAGTCCTAGAATCATGTTTATTTATTTCATCATCTAGAATGAATCTAATGTCATTGGAGTTTAACAGTGGATCTGAACAAATGACACATGATTAAATCTACATTGTACATTTCTATAAATGATACATGACGATTCAATCTACAATGTACATTTCTTTATTGACTGTCCCTAGGCTGGGGCATCACTGCCGTATTAAATAAAAGGCAAATCCATTTTGTAATTTTGAGTTGATAATTGGGATAATAGTCAGACCACCTTTTTACCTATTACCTGTTTGTGTGCTTGGCAAAGGAAGACCTACGCTGCAACTCATATAAAGGTCTTTGCCTAGGTACTTTATATCTTAGTAATGTTATCTAATATATAAAGTACCTATGCTATGGTGCCTAAGATATATAGTATATAATGTACCTAGGCTATGGTGCCTAAGGTATATAAAGTACCTAGGCTATGGTGCCTAAGAAATATAGTATATAAAGTACCTAGGCTATGGTGCCTAAGATATATAAAGTACCTTCGCTGTGTCTGTGTCCCACCCAAAAAGAGCAAGCAAGAGCACTTGAATAAAAAAAGAGAAATCCGTTTGAACCACAATTGCATTAAATCCATCCTTTCTAATGCCAACGACAGTGTGACAAGAGTATTGACATTTATATTATATGTACATTATAAATGTTCCCGTCTCTCAATGTGATTGACTGTTTTTGTTTTTACGAAAAATAGAATTA
Organism: Salvelinus namaycush; assembly: GCF_016432855.1. NCBI lineage: Eukaryota > Metazoa > Chordata > Actinopteri > Salmoniformes > Salmonidae > Salvelinus > Salvelinus namaycush. Next base: position 13,425,330 of record NC_052309.1, on the reverse strand, counting down.
GGCATCATACCTAGATCAGCGAGGGATGTGGGAGGGAGAGGGATGGGAGAGATTTGTTTTCTCTCTCTGAAGACATCAGTCTGTTACCAGTGGGGAAGTAGAAGCTAGATGGTGTGTGTGTTTGAGAGTGTGTGGAAGATGGTGGTAGTTGGATGATGACTAAGGGAAGGCTGTTTGGAGTGTGTGTGTTTGCATGGGTGGCGGTATTAAGGGGTGGAGGTATTGATGGTGGATGGGGGTGGAGGTATTGAGGGTCAATAGAGAATGGGGTTGACGCGTATGTGAGCGGCGATGGGGTCTCGTCTTGTTTCTGACTTCTGTTCCAGCTCCTCAACATATCTCACAGAATGTACAGAGATCGTTTAATCAAGGTTTTTCTTAATAGCTGCATTTCAAAACTTTTTTTTGTCAAGTATTTGTACTGCGAGGCCTCTGATTTATGTAGCTGTATCCATTCAATAAAAAAATGAAAAGAAACACCTTGTAGAATTTGTTGAATGACAAAGTACAGTGTTTTCTATACATCTAGATTTGTTGTAGTATGCAAAATGTAATTAAAACAAATAAAATACAACACTTATTTTATTCATTTTCCAAATTCAGCATATACACTAGGGGTTACGGGTCTTGTTCTGGGTGGGATTTGGAATGTTAATAATTTCTGGTGTTCTTGACGCCAGGAATGTCCTACTGGTCTCAGAACCTTTTCTACGATCTTAGAGCCTGTTTCTGATTTGAGAAGAACCACGAAAATAAAAAAATAACGCTGTTCTGTTTTGAAGGACTAAGAGAGAATACTTTTCAAATGAATACAATAACAATAATCATATTTGTCAACCTCAGTCATGGGTTCACACCAGGAAATATATTAACGTGAATAAAAAGCTGTACTAATACACAACAACATTTCTATAAAACATGAACCATGGTCGATCAATCATGTAAAAACAAATTACAGTGATAATGTGAAGTTTGAACATACAGTGCTTTCGGAAAGTATTCAGACCACTCGACTTTCTCCACATTTTGTTACTTTACAGCCTTATTCAAAAAAATAAAGGTTTTTCCCTCAATCTACACACAATACCCCATAACGACAAAGCAAAAACAGGTTTTTAGAAATGTTGCCAATTTATTAAAAATAAAAACACCTTATTTACACAAGTATTCAGACCATTTGCTATGAGACCCAAAATTGAGCTTAGGTGCAACCTGTTTCCATTGATTATACTTGAGATGTTTCTACAACTTTATTGGAGTTCACCTGTGGTAAATTCAATTGATTGGACATGATTTGGAAAGGCACACACCTGTCTATATAAGGTCCCACAGTTGACAGTGCATGTCAGAGCAAAAACCAAGCAATGAGGTTGAAGGAATTGTCCGTAGAGCTCCGAGACAGGATTGTGTTGAGGCACAGATCTGGGGAAGAGTACCAAAACATATCTGCAGCATTAAAGGTTCCCAAGAACACAGTGTCCTCCATCATTCTTAAATGGAAGAAGTTTGGAACCACCACGACTCTTCCTAGAGCTGGCCGTCCGGGAAAAACTGAGCAATCAGAGGAAATGGCCTTGGTCAGGGAGGTGACCAAGAACCCGATGGTCACTCTGATAGAGCTCCAGAGTTCCTCTGTGGAAATGGGAGAATCTTCCAAAAGGACAACCATCTCTGCAGCACTCCACCAATCAGGCCTTTATGGTAGAGTGGCCAGACGGAAGCCACTCCTAAGTAAAAGCAACATGACAGCCCACTTGGAGTTTGCCAAAAGGCACCTAAAGGACTCTGACCATGAGAAACAAGATTCTCTGGTCTGATGAAACCAATTATTTGGCCTCAATGCCAAGTAACACGTCTGAAGGAAACCAGGAACTACTCATCTCCTGGCCAATACCATCCCTACAGTGAAGCATGGTGGTGGCAGCATCATGCTGTGGGGATGTTTTTCAGCGGGAGGAACTGGGAGACTAGTCAAGATCAAGAGAAAGATGAACAGAGCAAAGTACAGAGAGATCCTTGATGAAAACTTGCTCCAGAGTGCTCAGAGCCTCAGACTGGGGCGAAGGTCCACCTTCCAACAGGACCCTAAGCACACAGCCAAGACAATGCAGGAGTGGCTTCGGGAGTGGCCCAGCCAGAGCCTGGACTTGAACCCGATTGAACATCTCTGGAGAGACCTGAAAATAGCTGTGCAGCGACTCGCCCTATCAAACCTGACAGAGCTTGAGAGGACCTGCAGAGAAGAATGGGAGAAACTCCCCAAATAAAGGTGTGCCAAGCTTGTTGTGTCCTACCCAAGAAGACAATCACTGCCAAAGGTGCTTCAACAAAACACTGAGTAAAGGGTCTGAAAACTTATGTAAACATGATGTTTGTTTTTTTAAATCCATTTAAGAATAAGGCTGTAACGTAACAATGTGGAAAAAAGAGAAGGTCTGAATACTTACCGAATGCACTGTAGATTTACTATGAAAATGATAATATTTTCACATTTCTAGTTGTATTAAAAGCAGTGATAATTATTGTGTGGCCAGATAGTGTGTGTACAGTATGTACATCTGTGTGTATGTGGTGCGGAGGCAGTAGATACTAGGAGATTCTCAATGCTTATGATCAGATCGGTTAGGATTAGGGGTAAGACTTGGGTCAGGCTTGTCTCTGTACTGATGCTCTATATCAAAGCCAGTGAGACTAGGGCCCAGATTCAATCAGATCCAGCATTAACCAGCGACAGCAGACACTCGCATAGCTGATGTTTTGGAGGTGTAACTAAGTTGGAGCTGTTAAAACATGATCAGCTGCTCTTGATCATTGTCACGCAGCCGCACCCATCCCACTCGCATTAGAAGTTCAGAATGTAGGCCATATGGAAATAATGACGCTCAAATTGAAAATCACTAAACTAAATGATGATGGTTTCTATCATCCAAATGTAGGTATAGATTACATCTCACATTCCAGTCTTCCAACTTGTAAACAAGGCTACATGGGATTTCTCTTAATGCAACTCTGTTCAACCAATGGTAATGTCCGCTTTAGGTAGAATACCAGGAGGTGCTTGTGGATTTGACAGCTCTAGTGCAGTTCTACCTCTGACACCGCCAAAACAACCGCTATGCAGATGTCGGCAAAAGCGGATCTGATTGAATAGAACCCTAGAGGATATAACGGAACATACAGGTAGAATATGGCTACAGTGATATAGGACTAGTTAGGATGTGACGTATATATGGTTAGTTAGGGTGTGATAGTTTGGTGTTGTGGGGTATTCTTCGTTAGGCAGTGGAGCGGTTCCTGTTTCCTGTGATGGATAAGGTCACTTTCTGCTAGAAAAGTTGAGCATTCTTTTTCAAATGATTTCGTTTCCATAGTGACAGACGGTCAAACTCGGCGATGGGCATTCCGAACAGACGCTCAAAATCCTCAGGAGACAGGTGTCTCTGAGGAGAAAGACACACACGCTTAGTAACACACATACATTAACACAGATACACACATACAGGTGAAGTCGGAAGTTTACATACACCTTAGCCAAATACATGTAAACTCAGTTTTTCAAAATTCCTGACATTTTATCCGAGTAAAAATTCACTGTCTTAGGTCAGTTAGGATCACCACATTATTTTAAGAATGTGAAATGTCAGAATAATAGTAGAGATAATGATTTATTTCAGCTTTCATTTCTTTCATCACATTCCCAGTGGGTCAGACGTTTACATACACTCAATTAGTATTTGGTAGCATTGCCTTAAATTGTTTGACTTGGGTCAAACGTTGCAGGTACCCTTCCACAAGCTTCCCACAATAAGTTGGGTGAATTTGGCCCATTCCTCCTGACAGAGCTGGTGTAACCGAGTCAGGTCTGTAGGCCTCCTTGCTCGCACACACTTTTTCAGTTCTGCCCACATAATTTGAGGTCAAGGCTTTGTGATGGCCACTCCAATACCTTGACTTGTTGTCCTTAAGCCCTTTTGCCACAACTTTGGGAGTATGCTTGGGTCATTGTCCATTTGGAAGACCCATTTGCGACCAAGCTTTAACATCCTGACTGATGTCTTGAGATGTTGCTTCAATATATCCACATAATTTTCCTACCTCATGATGCCATCTATTTTGTGTAGTGCACCAGTCCCTCCTGCAGCAAAGCACCCCCACAACATAATGCTGCCAACCCCGTGCTTCACGGTTGGGATGGTGTTCTTCGGCTTGCAAGCTTCCCCCTTTTTCCTCCAAACATAACGATGGTCATTATGGCCAAACAGTTCTATTTTTGTTTCATCAGACCAGAGGACATTTCTCCAAAAAGTACGATATTTGTCCCCATGTGCAGTTGCAAACCGTAGTCTGGCTTTTTTATGGTGGTTTTGGAGCAGTGGCTTCTTCCTTGCTGAGTGGCCTTTCAGGTTATGTCGATATAGGACTCCTTTCACTGTGGATATAGATACTTTTGTACCCGTTTCCTCCAGCATCTTCACAAGGTCCTTTGCTGTTGTTCGGCGATTTATTTGCACTTTTCGCACCAAAGTACGTTCATCTCTAGGAGACAGAACACGTCTCCTTCCTGAGCGGTATGACGGCTGTGTGGTCCCATGGTGTTTGTACTTGCGTACTATTGTATGTACAGATGAACATGGTACCTTGAAATACAATCCACAGGTACACCTCAAATTATGTCAATAAGCCTATCAGAAGCTTGACATAATTTTCTGGAATTTTCCAATTTTCCTGTTTAAAGGCACAGTCAACTTAGTGTATGTAAACTTCTGACCCACTGGAATTGTGATACAGTGAATTGTAAGTTAAATAATCTGTCTGTAAACAATTGTTGGAAAAATTACTTGTGTCATGCACAAAGTAGATGTCCTAACCCACTTGCCAAAATTATAGTTTGTTAACAAGAAATTTATGGTGGTTGAAAAACGAGTTTTAATGACTACAACCTAAGTGTATGTAAACTTCCGACTTCATCTGTACATTTGAGTAATAACACACATATGACATCATATGTACACGCACACACACCTCCAGTCTGGTACGGTCCACGCCTGGCGGCAGCTTGCAGCGCCCTCTGTGGGTGACTATGAGCATTTCATATGGGTAGATCTGAGGAGAAAACACAGTTCTGGCTGGGTCTTTATATATATTTTTGCCTGTGTGCATGAATGCGTGGTGCATATTCACCAGTGCTCACCTTCTGTTCCAGCATACTTGGCAGTGAGTTTCCTCTGTCCATCCTTTCCCGCGGTGCCTCTCCATTCTAGACACACACACACACACGCCGTTTGTGTAATCAAAATGCCTTGGAGGTAGATAGATATGACTTGAGCAGAGGGAAGAGTCGGTATGAAAATAAGGCCGGGATTCAACCTGACCACGCTTGTAGACAACACAGCTTTTTAAAAGGCAATGTTATCGCTTTCGTGGAGATCGCATGTCAAGGCTACAGATGTTGGCTCAGTTAGATATTAACGCAGATCTGGTGCTGATCAGAATAAATCCTGGCATAAGAACACCCTTACCTGTTCAGCTGCACAACACAACAGGGAGAGACAAGAGAAAAGAAGATAATTAAATAGTTATATTCAACATATAAAAGGCTGTAGATATACACTTTAATATACACTCAGTGGCCAGTTTATTAGGTACACCACCCCGTTCACGAAAATAGTTCGCTCCTACAGACAGTGAGTCACATGGCTGTAGCTTGCTATATAAAGCAGGCATACAGGCATTGGGGCAAATAACGGCACAGTACACAACTCGTCATTCCTTGTCACAGATGGGCTATTGCAGCTGACGACCACACCAGGTTTTACTCCTATAAGCTAAAAACAAGAAGAAGCATCTCCAGTGGGCACGCGATCACCTTCACTGGACAATTAAGGAGTGGAAAAACATGCTGATGGCAGAGTCAGGATTTGGCGTAAGCAACGTGAGTCCATGGCCCCATCCTGCCTGGTGTCAACAGTACAGGCTGGTGGCGGTGGTGTAATGGTGTGGGGAATGTTTTCCTGGCACACGTTAGGTCCCTTGCTACCAACTGAGCATAATTTGAACGCCACACCTTGTAGAATACATTCCCCAAAGAATTTTGGTTGTTCTGGAGGCAACTGGCCACTGTGTGTATATACAGAACCAGTCAAAAGTTGGCACACCAACTCATTCTAGGGTTTTTCTTTATTTAGACTATTTTCTACCAAAAAGTGCTATGATGAAACTGGCTCTCATGAGGACCGCCTCAAGAAAGGAAGACCCAGAGTTACCTCTGCTACAGAGGATACTTTCATTAGAGTTAACTCCAAATAAATGCTTCACAGAGTTCACATCTCAACATCAACTGTTCAGAGGTGACTGCGTGAATCAGGCCTTCATGGTCGAATTGCTGCAAATAAATCACAACTAAAGGACACCAATAAGAAGAAGACTCTTGCTTGGGCAAAGAAACACGAGCAATGGACATTAGACAGGTGGAAATCTAGTAGGTGAACGGATGATCTCAGCATGTGTGGTTGCCACCGTGAAGAATGGAGGAGGTGGTGTGATGGTGTGGGGGTGCTTTGCTGGTGACACTGTCGTGATTTATTTAGAAATCAAGGCACACTTAACCAGCATGGCTACTATAGCATTCTGCAGCGATACACCATTCCATCTAGTTTGCGTTTAGTTTGCATCTACCATTTGTTTTTCAACAGGACAATGACCCAAAACACATCTCCAGGCTGTGTAAGGGCTATTTGACCAAGAAGGAGAGTGATGGAGTGCTGCATCAGATGACCTGGCCTCCACAATCACCCGACCTCAACACAATTGAGATGGTTTGGGATGGGTTGGACCGCAGAAAAGCAGCCAACAAGCGCTCAGCATATGTGGGAAGTCCTTCAAGACTGTTGGAAAAGCATTCCTCATGAAGCTGGTTGAGAGAATGCCAAGAGTGTGCAAAGCTGTCATCAAGGCAAAGGGTGGCTTCTTTGAAGAATCTCAAAAATAAAATATATTTTTATTTGTTTAACACTTTTTGGTTACTACATGATTCCTTTTGTGTTATTTCATAGTTTTGATGTCTTCACTATTATTCTACAATGTAGAAAATAGTAAAGATAAAGAAAACACTTGAATGAGTAGGTGTGTCCAAACTTTTGACTGGTACTGTATATATGCAGTGCATTCAGAAAATATTCAGAACCCTTGACTTTTTCCACATTTTGTTACTGTCACGCCCTGGCCTTAGTATTCTTTGTTTTCTTTATTATTTTAGTTAGGTCAGGGTGTAACATGGGGAATGTTTGTGTTTTTGTCTAAGTCTTGGGTGGTTATATGGTAAAGGGGGTGTTGGGTTTAGTGTATGGGGTTGTGTTTAGTGAATGTGTCTAGGTATGTCTATGGTTGCCTGAGTGGTTCTCAATCAGAGACAGCTGTCTTTCATTTGTCTCTGATTGGGAGCCATATTTAAGGCAGCCATAGGCATTATGCGTTTGTGGGTAATTGTCTATGTCATTGTGTAGTGGTCAGTGTCAGCACCTTTTGTTTATATAGCTTCACGGTCGTCAGTTTGTTGTTTTGTTTCGTTCGTTGTTCGTCTCTCTAATAAAAGAGAATGTATTTTTCACACGCTGCGTTTTGGTCCTCTCTTCCAAGTCAAGACGATCGTGACAGAATTACCCACCAATCTAGGACCAAGCGGCGTGTCAAGCGGCAACAGGACCCACCTACACAGGATTCATGGACATGGGAGGAGATACTGGATGGTAAGGGACCTTGGGCACAACCGGGAGAATATCGCCTCCCTCGTGAAGAGCTGGAGGCAGCTAAAGCCGAGAGGAGGCGATATGAGGAGGCAGCACGGAAGCAAGGCTGGAAGCCCGTGAGTACAACCCAAAAATTTCTTGGGGGGGGGCATAAAGGGAGTGTGGCGAAGTCAGGTAGGAGACCTGCGCCTACTCCCTGTACTTACCGTGGAGAGCGAGAGTACGGGCAGACACTGTGTTACGCAGTAGAGCGCATGGTGTCTCCTGTACGCGTGCATAGCCCGGTTCGGTACATTCCATCTCCACGTATCGGCCGGGCTAGATTGAGCGTTGAGCCGGATGTCATGAAGCCGGTCCAACGCATCTGGTCACCAGTGCGTCTCCTCGGGCCGGCTTACATGGCACCAGCCTTACGCATGGTGTCCCCGGTTCGCCTACATAGCCCGGTGCGGGTTATTCCACCTCCCCGCACTGGTCAGGCGACGGGGAGCATACAACCAGGTAAGGTTGGGCAGGCTCAGTGCTCAAGGGAGCCAGTACGCCTGCACGGTCCGGTATTTCCGGCGCCACCTCCCCGCCCCAACCCAGTACCACCAGTGCCTACACCACGCACCAGGCTTCCTGTGCGTCTTCAGAGCCCTGTGCCTCCTCCACGCACTAGCTCTATGGTGCGTGTCTCCAGCCCAGTACCACCAGTGCCTCCTCCACGCACTAGCCCTATGGTGCGTGTCTCCAGCCCTTTACCACCAGTGCCTACACCACGCACCAAGCCTCCTGTGTGTCCCCAGAGTCCTGTGCGTCCTGTTGCTGCTCCCCGCACTAGCCCTGAGATGCGTGTCCTCAGCCCGGTACCACCAGTTCCGGCACCACGCACTAGGCCTAATGTGCGTCCCCAGGGTCCAGCATGCCCTGTTCCTTCTCCCCGCACTAGCCCTGAGATTCGTGTCCTCAGCCCGGTACCTCCAGTTCCGGCACCACGCACCAGGCCTACAGTGCGTCTCAGCCGGCCAGAGTCTGCCGTCTGCCCAACGGCGCCTGAACTGCCCGTCTGCCCAACGGCGCCTGAACTGCCCGTCTGCCCAACGGCGCCTGAACTGCCCGTCTGCCCAACGGCGCCTGAACTGCCCGTCTGCCCAACGCCGTCTGAACTGTCCGTCTGTCAAGCGCCGCATGAACTGCCCGTCTGTACTGAGTATTCAAAGCCGCCCGTCTGTACTGAGCCTGCAAAGCCGCCCGTCTGCCATGAGCCTTCAGAGCCGTCCGCCAGACAGGAGCCGCCAGAGCCGTCCGCCAGACAGGAGCCGCCAGAGCCTTCCGCCAGACAGGAGCCGCCAGAGCCTTCCGCCAGACAGGAGCCGCCAAAGCCTTCCGCCAGACAGGATCAGCCAGAGTCGCCAGCCAGCCATGAGCAGCCAGAGTCGCCAGCCAGCCATGAGCAGCCAGAGTCGCCAGCCAGCCATGAGCAGCCAGAGTCGCCAGCCAGCCATGAGCAGCCAGAGTCGCCAGCCAGCCATGAGCAGCCAGAGTCGCCAGCCAGCCATGAGCAGCCAGAGTCGCCAGCCAGCCATGAGCAGCCAGAGTCGCCAGCCAGCCAGGATCTTCCAGAGCCGCCAGTCAGCCAGGATCTACCAGAGACACCAAAGCTGGTATTGACAATGGTGGAGTGGGGGTCACGTCCCGCACCCGAGCCGCCGCCATAGGAAGGCCCACCCCGGACCCTCCCCTTCTGTGTTAGGTTTTGCGGCCGGAGTCCGCACCTTTGGGGGGGGGTACTGTCACGCCCTGGCCTTAGTATTCTTTGTTTTCTTTATTATTTTAGTTAGGTCAGGGTGTAACATGGGGAATGTTTGTGTTTTTGTCTAAGTCTTGGGTGGTTATATGGTAAAGGGGGTGTTGGGTTTAGTGTATGGGGTTGTGTTTAGTGAATGTGTCTAGGTATGTCTATGGTTGCCTGAGTGGTTCTCAATCAGAGACAGCTGTCTTTCATTTGTCTCTGATTGGGAGCCATATTTAAGGCAGCCATAGGCATTATGCGTTTGTGGGTAATTGTCTATGTCATTGTGTAGTGGTCAGTGTCAGCACCTTTTGTTTATATAGCTTCACGGTCGTCAGTTTGTTGTTTTGTTTCATTCGTTGTTCGTCTCTCTAATAAAAGAGAATGTATTTTTCACACGCTGCGTTTTGGTCCTCTCTTCCAAGTCAAGACGATCGTGACAGTTACGTTACAGCCTTATTCTAAAATGTATTAAATAGTCCCCCCCCTTATCAATCTACAGTCGTAGCCAAAAGTTTTGAGAATGACACAAATATAAATTTTCACAAAGTCTGCTGCCTCAGTGTCTTTAGATATTTTTGTCAGATGTTACTATGGAATACTGAAGTATAATTACAAGCATGTCAAAGGCTTTTATTGACAATTTTTATTTTATTTTTTATTTAACCTTTATTTAACCAGGTAGACAAGTTGAGAACAAGTTCTCATTTACAATTGCGATCTGGCCAAGATAAAGCAAAGCAGTTCGACAAATACAACAACACAGAGTTACCACATGGAGTAAAACAAACATACAGTCAATAATACATTTGAAAAAAAATAAGTATATACAATGTGAGCAAATGAGGTGAGATAAGGGAGGTAAAGGCAAAAAAAGGCCATGGTGGCTAAGTAAATACAATATAGCAAGTAAAACACTGGAATGGTAGATTTGCAGTGGAAGAATGTGCAAAATAAAGAAATAGAAAATAATGGGGTGAGCTGCTCTGACAGCTGGTGCTTAAAGCTAGTGAGGGAGATAAGTGTTTCCAGTTTCAGAGATTTTTGTAGTTCATTCCAGTCATTGGCAGCAGAGAACTGGAAGGAGAGGCAGCCAAAGGAAGAATTGGTTTTGGGGGTGACCAGAGAGATATACCTGCTGGAGCGCGTGCTACAGGTGGGTGCTGCTATGGTGACCAGCGAGCTGAGATAAGGGGGGACTTTACCTAGCAGGGTCTTGTAGATGACCTGGAGCCAGTGGGTTTGGCGACGAGTATGAAGCGAGGGCCAGCCAATGAGAGCGTACAGGTCGCAGTGGTGGGTAGTATATGGGGCTTTGGTGACAAAACGGATGGCACTGTGATAGACTGCATCCAATTTATTGAGTAGGGTATTGGAGGCTATTTTGTAAATGACATCACCGAAGTCGAGGATCGGTAGGATGGTCAGTTTTACGAGGGTATGTTTGGCAGCATGAGTGAAGGATGCTTTGTTGCGAAATAGGAAGCCAATTCTAGATTTTACTGTGGATTGGAGATGTTTGATGTGAGTCTGGAAGGAGAGTTTACAGTCTAACCAGACACCTATGTATTTGTAGTTGTCCACATATTCTAACATGCTGACCAGACCGGACACATCGCCATGTTATTCAATTATTGCACCCACACTGCTTGCGCGCGCCAACAAGCGTCTGCGACACTAAGGGCACGTGGATACCTGCTTCTATAAACCAATGAGGAGATGGGAGAGGCAGGACTTGCAGCGCGATCTGCGTCAGAAATAGGAACGACATCTATTTTAGCCCTTGGTGTCGCAGACGCTCGTTGGCGCGCGCAAGCAGTGTGGGTGCAATAATTGAATAACATGGGTTTCTAAATTTATTTTGCGACGCTCGCACACGCGACGTGTCCAGTCTGGTCAGCATGTAAAATAGATGTCGTTCCTATTTCTGACGCAGCACGCGCTGCAAGTCCTGCCTCTCCCATCTCCTCATTGGTTATGCACGATAGCGTACGCGCGCAGCCGGTTTGGGCAAGGTGTAAGTCGGAACCGTCCAGAGTAGTGATGTTGGACGGGCGGGCAGGTGCAGGTGCAGGCAGCGATCGGTTGAAGAGCATGCATTTAGTTTTACTTGTATTTAAGAGAAATTGGAGGCCACGGAAGGAGAGTTGTATGGCATTGAAGCTCGTCTGGAGGGTTGTTAACACAGTGTCCAAAGAAGGGCCAGAAGTATACAGAATGGTGTCGTCTGCGTAGAGGTGGATCAGAGACTCACCAGCAGCAAGAGCGACATCATTGATGTATACAGAGAAGAGAGTCGGTCCAAGAATTGAACCCTGTGGCACCACCATAGAGACTGCCAGAGGCCCCGACAACAGGCCCTCCGATTTGACACACTGAACTCTATCAGAGAAGTAGTTGGCGAACCAGGCGAGGCAATCATTTGAGAAACCAAGGCTATCGAGTCTGCCGATGAGGATGTGGTGATTGACAGAGTCGAAAGCCTTGGCCAGGTCAATGAATGCGGCTGCACAGTATTGTTTCTTATCGATGGTGGTTAAGATATCGTTTAGGACCTTGAGCGTGGCTGAGGTGCACCCATGACCAGCTCTGAAACCAGATTGCATAGCGGAGAAGGTATGGTGGGTTTCGAAATGGTCGGTAATCTGTTTGTTGACTTGGCTTTCGAAGACCTTAGAAAGGCAGGGTAGGATAGATATAGGTCTGTAGCAATTACATGAATGAATTACATGTCATAGCAATGAAAAGCAATTACATGTCATGAATTACATGACAATTACATGAAGTTGATGCAGAGTGTCAATATTTGCAGTGTTGACCCTTCTTTTTCAAGACCTCTGCAATCTGCCCTGGCATGCTGTCAATTAACTTCTGGGCCACATCCTGACTGATGGCAGCCCATTCTTGCATAATCAATGTTTGTCAGAATTTGTGGGTTTTTGTTTGTCCATCCGCCTCTTGAGGATTGACCACAAGTTCTCAATGGGATTAAGGTCTGGGGAGTTTCCTGGCCATGGACCCAAAATATCTATGTTTTGTTCTCCGAGCCACTTAGTTATCACTTTTGCCTCATGGCAAGGTGCGCCATCATGCTGGAAAAGGCATTGTTCGTCACCAAACTGTTCCTGGATGGTTGGGAGAAGTTGCTCTTGGAGGATGTGTTGGTACCATTCTTTATTCATGGCTGTGTTCTTAGGCAAAATTGTGAGTGAGCCCACTCCCTTGGCTGAGAAGCAACCCCACACATGAATGGTCTCAGGATGCTTTACTGTTGGCATGACACAGGACTGATGGTAGCGCTCACCTTGTCTTCTCCGGACATGCTTTTTTCCCGATGCCCCGAACAATTGGAAAGGGGATTCATCAGAGAAAATGACTTAACCCCAGTCCCCAGCAGTCCAATCCCTGTACCTTTTGCAGAATATCAGTCTGTCCCTGATGTTTTTCCTGGAGAGAAGTGGCTTCTTTGCTGCTCTTCTTGACACCAGGCCATCCTCCAAAAGTCTTCGCCTCACTGTGCGTGCAGATGCACTCACACCTGCCTGCTGCCATTCCTGAGCAAGCTCTGTACTGGTGGTGCCCCGATCCCGCAGCTGAATCAACTTTAGGAGACGGTCCTGGCGCTTGCTGGACTTTCTTGAGCGCCCTGAAGCCTTCTTCACAACAATTGAACCGCTCTCCTTGAAGTTCTTGATGATCCGATAAATGGTTGATTTAGGTGCAATCTTACTGGCAGCAATATCCTTGCCTGTGAAGCCCTTTTTGTGCAAAGCAATGATGACGGCACGTGTTTCCTTGCAGGTAACCATGGTTGACAGAGGAAGAACAATGATTCCAAGCACCACCCTCCTTTTGAAGATTCCAGTCTGTTATTCGAACTCAATCAGCATGACAGAGTGATCGTCAGCCTTGTCCTCGTCAACACGAGAGAATCACTGACATGATGTCAGCTGGTCCTTTTGTGGCAGGGCTGAAATGCAGTGGAAATGTTTTTGGGGGATTCAGTTCATTTGCATGGCAGAGGGACTTTGCAATTAATTGCAATTCATCTGATCACTCTTCATAACATTCTGGAGTATATGCAAATTGCCATCATACAAACTGAGGCAGCAGACTTTGTGAAAATGTATATTTGTGTCATTCTCAAAACTTTTGGCCACGACTGTACAAACAATACCCTATAATGACCAAGCAAAAATAGGTTTAGAATTTTTTTCGCATTCATAAAAAAAAATACAAAAAAATGAGAAGTTACATTTGTGTAAGTATTCAGAACCTTTTTCCCCCCTTTATTTAACTAGGCAAGTCAGTTAAGAACAAATTCTTATTTTCAATGATGGCCTAGGAACAGTGGGTTAACTGCGTTGTTCAGGGGCAGAACGACAGATGTTTACCTTGTCAGCTCGGGGATTTGATCTTGCAACCTTTCGTTTACTAGTCCAATGCTCTAACCACTAGGCTACCTGCCGCCCCTTTACTCAGTACTTTGTTGAAGCACCTCAGCGATTACAGCCTCGAGTCGTCTTGGGTATGACGCTACACATTTTGACAGCTCCAACTTAGTTACACCTCCAAAACATCAGCTATGCGAGTGTCTGCTGTCGCTGGTTAATGCTGGATCTGATTGAATCTGGGCCCTAGTCTCACTGGCTTTGATATAGAGCATCAGTACAGAGACAAGCCTGACCCAAGTCTTACCCCTAATCCTAACCGATCTGATCATAAGCATTGAGAATCTCCTAGTATCTACTGCCTCCGCACCACATACACACAGATGTACATACTGTACACACACTATCTGGCCACACAATAATTATCACTGCTTTTAATACAACTAGAAATGTGAAAATATTATCATTTTCATAGTAAATCTACAGTGCATTCGGTAAGTATTCAGACCTTCTCTTTTTTCCACATTGTTACGTTACAGCCTTATTCTTAAATGGATTTTAAAAAACAAACATCATGTTTACATAAGTTTTCAGACCCTTTACTCAGTGTTTTGTTGAAGCACCTTTGGCAGTGATTGTCTTCTTGGGTAGGACACAACAAGCTTGGCACACCTTTATTTGGGGAGTTTCTCCCATTCTTCTCTGCAGGTCCTCTCAAGCTCTGTCAGGTTTGATAGGGCGAGTCGCTGCACAGCTATTTTCAGGTCTCTCCAGAGATGTTCAATCGGGTTCAAGTCCAGGCTCTGGCTGGGCCACTCCCGAAGCCACTCCTGCATTGTCTTGGCTGTGTACTTAGGGTCATGGTCCTGTTGGAAGGTGAACCGTCGCCCCATTCTGAGGTCCTGAACACTCTGGAGCAGGTTTTCATCAAGGATATCTCTGTACTTTGCTCTGTTCATCTTTCCCTTGATCCTGACTAGTCTCCCAGTCCCGCCGCTGAAAAACATCCCCACAGCATGATGCTGCCACCACCATGCTTCACCGTAGGGATGGTGCCAGGTTTCCTCCAGACATGACGCTTGGCATTCAGGCCATAGAGTTCAAACCTTGGTTTCATCAGACCAGAGAATCTTGTTTCTTTTGGGTGACTTTTGGCAAACTCCAAGCGGGCTGTCATGTGCCTTTTACTGAGAAGTGGCTTCAGTCTGGCTACTCTACCATAAAGGCCTGATTGTTGGAGTGCTGCAGAGATGGTTGTCCTTCTGGAAGGTTCCACCATCTCCACAGAGGAACTCTGGAGCTCTGTCATTGACCATTAGAGTTCTTCGTTACCTCCCTGACCAAGGCCCTTCTCCCCCAATTGCTTAGTTTGGCCGAGCGGCCAGCTCTAGGAAAAGTCTTGGTGGTTCCAAACATCTTCCATTTAAGAATGATGGAGGCCACTGTGTTCTTAGGGAGCTTCAATGCTGCAGAAATGTTTTGGTACCCTTCCCCAGATCTATGCCTCGACACAATCCTGTCTCGGATTTCTACGGACAATTCCTTCGACCTCATGGCTTGGGGTTTGGTCTGACATGCACTTTCAACTGTGGGACCTTATATAGACAGGTGTGTGACTTTCCAAATCATGTCCAATCAATTGAATTTACCACAGGTGTACTCCAATCAAGTTGTAGAAACATCAAGGATGACCAATAGAAACAGGATGAACCTGAGCTCAATTTCGAGTCTCATAGCAAAGGGTCTGAATACTTACGTAAATAAGACATAAGGTTTTATATTTTTCATAAATTAGCAACATTTTCTAAAAACTTGTTTTCACTTTGTCATTATGGAGTATTGTGTGTAGATTGATGAGGAAAATGTTTTATTTAATACATTTTAGAATAAGGCTGTAACGTAACAAAATGTGGAAAAAGTCAAGGGGTCTGAATACTTTCCGAATGCACTGTATGTGCATTTTGTTGTTTTTGTTTGTTCAAAATGAATTAAATATATGTTTTCCCCCATCACACACAATACCCCATAATGACACATTTTGTGAATCAATCAATAATTATCATTTATAAAATTCTTCATGCTCTGTCAAGTTGGTTGTTGATCATTGCTAGACAGCCATTTTCAAGTCTTGCCATAGGTGCTCTTCTTTGCAAGGCATTGGAAAACCTCTCTGGTCTTTGTGGTTTAATTTTTGTTATGAATTCACTGTTTGACTGAGGGTCCTTACAAATAATTACATGTGTGGGGTACAGAGATGAGATAGACATTATGGGGTAATTTGGTGAAACTGATTGTGTGGGTCCTACTTCACTACTACAACTGTTTTTGTAATACATGATACCTGTAGCCTACCTGTTTTGCCCTGATTTCCCTCTGTAGTGAACTCTGCAGGCTGCATCTGCACAGAGGTAACACATATAAATCATCACGCACACACACACATACACACTTACTGCAACACATGCAAACACACTGTACACTCACCCTGGTCAGACCTGAGCTGGAGGACAACTTCAAGGAGAAACCTGAAGACATCAGAGCAACCAATCAAAATCAGGTTCTAGCACACACACACACACAGACACACACAATGGACTGTAACTTACTTGTGTGCATGTGTGTTCTGTCTGGCAGTGACTGCGTCTTCCTGCGGTCAAGTAGAGCCTTCTCCTGCTCCTCCTTCTCCTCCTTCAGGATCAGCCTGCCCAGGTTAGACTTGATCTGGCACACACGCCACACACACAAACACACCCATGCACACAGACACACCATCAATCGATAAATATTGATTAGTGAAGACGGTAAAACTTCCTATGATAATATACTGTATATACTGAATAAGCATTATAAAAGCAATTATGTAATACATTACGAAGAAGGAATCCATGTCAAGAGTTACCTTGTGGAGCTCCTGCTCCTGTAGTGTCTTGGCGTCATCAGTCAGGACTTCAAACTCATCCTTCCCCTCTTCCTCTTCCTCCTTCCTCTTCCTCCACTCGATCTCTGTGGCAACAACAGGTCAGACCACACACTACCACTACCTATCCAATCACGTGTGTGTGTTTGGTTTTTCTATCCTTGTCCCCACAAGTCAAGGAAAAAGGCTATTTGAGGCTTAAGGCTACTTACTACAAGCTTCACTCCGTTCATGTGCGTGGAGTGGGAATTTTGGAACAGCAGACATCTTCTGGTGTCATGATATCCTCACCAGTCCCACTCCCATTCATAAGGGGGCGATAGCAAAGTTTTTTATTTCTGTAATTTCATTTTGTGAAGTGTTGCCGCCTTCCCTTGCTAGTAGTAGCTAGCTGACAGCCTAGCTATACCCTGATGAAGACAGCTTGTCTGTCGAAACCTTGGTTATTAAATGATTGCATCTGAGCTCCTAGAGTGTGTGGCTCTCCTTTAATTTTTCAAGTGTTCTACTCCGCTAGCCAGCACCTCGCCTAAATAGGTGTGCGTTTTTTCCGCCTCTAGATTAGCCTGGCTAAAAACACAGCAAGCTAGCTGGGAAACTCTTTTCACGCCACTTCAATAAAAATGAATTTTCGTAGCAGGTTAGGAGAGCATTTTTGCTAACCCTAACCCTTTTCCTAACCTTAACCTCAGTCTCCTAACCTGCTACGTTAATTCTACTAACCTGCTCCGTAAGTTCTCTTAACCTGCTACGAAAAAGTAACTTCAGTTTCGAAGTAGCGTGAAATAAGTGTTTAACCATGCTAGCTAGCTTCATGTGAAATAAATCAGATTTATAATAAAAAAATATGCCCTGGCAAATATACTTATACAGTGCCTTCGGAAAGTATTCAGACCCCTTGACCTTTTCCACATTTTGTTACATTACAGGCTTATTCTAAAATGTATTACAGTTTTTCCCCCTCATCAATCTACACACAATACCCCATAATGACAAAGCAAAAACTGTTTTTTAGAAATGTTTGCAAATTTATACCGGTGTAACCTAAAACATTATCCCAGTTTGATATGCTGCTTGTGTATTCATTCTGATATCAGCAAAAAATAGAAAAGCATGTTTTGGTCACAGAGAAAAAAAGCACATGGCTAGCTAGCTGGCTACAACAAGTTCTACCATTTCACACTAGCCTGGAATCACTGGTTATTTCTTGTATACAAAATACCTTTTGGGGTGGATTTTTATTGTTTGAACAGTCGCTGAGATTACTACTACACTGATGAATAGCCTATGAATACTATTTTGATGAATAGCCTATAGATCAGATCAAGGAACCAAGCGACAACACTGCCACAACGGCTGTGGAAGGAATGATAAGGTGTCTCTCAATTTTCAGGTAGTACAAAAGTACATTGCATGCCGGAGCGTATTACAAGGCTCCGTCCCTTTTGTGACGAAAAACGACATTGCAACACTCCATACCGTCCTTCTCCGTAGTGTGTGAATTTACCTCTAGGGGTTAGGTTTAGGTTTACAATTAGGGTTAGAATTAGGGTTAGGAGTTAAGACAATTTATGAATATATATTCATTTATGGACATTTACTTTGTATTTATTATGGATCCCAGTTTGTTGCTGCCAAGGCATCTGCTACTCTTCCTGTGGTCCGGGCAAAATTAAAAGCAGTTATACAATTTTAAAAACATTACAATACAAGTGTGTGCCCTCGGGCCTCTACTCCACTACCACAAATCTACAACACAAAATCCATGTGTACATGTGTGTATAGTGCGTATGTTATCGTGTGTGTGTGTGTGTGTGTGTGTATGTATGTGTCTGTGCCTATGTTTGTGTTGCTTCACAGTCCCCGCTATTCCATAACATGCATTTTTATCATTTAAAAAAAATCTGATTCTACTGTTACCTGATATGGAATAGAGTTCCATGTAGTCGTGGCTCTATGTAATACTGTGCACCTCCCATAGTCTGTTCTGGACTTGGGGACCGTGAAGAGACCTCTGGTGGCATGTCTTGTGGGGTATACATGGGTGTCTGAGCTGTGTGCTAGTCGTTTAAACAGACAGCTCGGTGCTTTCAACATGTCAATACCTTTCCAAATACAAGTAGTGATGAAGTCAATCTCTCCTCCACTTTGAGCAAGGAGAGATTGACATGCATATTATTAATGTTAGCTCTCTGTGTACATCCAAGGGCCAGCCATGCTGCCCTGTTCGGAGCCAATTGCAATTTTCCTAAGTCCCTCTTTGTGGCACCTGACCACACGACTGAACAGTAGTCCAGGTGCGACAAAACTAGGGCCTGTAGGACCTGCCTTGTTGATAGTGCTTTTAAGAAGGTAGAGCAGCGCTTTATTATGGACAGACTTCTCTCCATCTTAGCTACTGTTGTATCAATATGTTTTGACCATGACAGTTTAGGAACAATGTATGATGGTTGTTCCAAGAAATAAGCTTGTATGGACATGACTTTTTAACATACAGTAAATTGCTTTCACGTCTCTGACATTCACTCACAGCTATATAGGAAAAACAACGTGCAGAAAGTGGTCATCTAAATGACCCGGAAGCCTGCTTCTTCCTAGGGATGAAAATATCATAGGCCTACTACAAACTGTAAAGTTCATGGCATATATTATTAGCCATGCAGGCCAATTGGGTTAAATATATATATTTAATTTTGTATTTATTTTTTATTCCACCTTTATTTAACCAGGTAGGCTAGTTTAGAACAAGTTCTCATTTACAATTGCGACCTGGCCAAGATAAAGCACAGCAGTTCAAAACATACAACAACACAGAGTTAAACATGGAATAAATAAACATACAGTCAATAATACAGTAGAAAATAAAGAAAAATCTATATACAGTGAGTGCAAATGAGGTTAGATAAGTGAGCTAAGGCAATAAATAGGCCATGGTGGCGAAGTAATTACAATATAGCAATTAAACACTGGAATGGTAGATGTGCAGAAGATGAATGTGCAAGTAGAGATACTGGGGTGCAAAGGAGCAAGATAAATAAATAAATACAGTATGGGGATGAGGTAGTTGGATGGGCTGTTTGGATGGGCTGTTGGATGGGCTGCTCTGACAGCTGGTGCTTAAAGCTAGTGAGGAAGATATGAGTCTCCAGCTTCAGTGATTTTTGCAGTTCGTGCCCATACTCTCATTACTGGGGTCAGACAAAATCTGCAGGAAAACTTTCTAATCACTACCTTCAAAGCATTAAATGCAATACACAACTTTTATCAACAGGTTTTGCAGCATTACTTGGTTTGAATTAATCACACAGGTATTACTCAGGGATAACACATACCCCACCACACCTGACAGATCTGTGATGGTGAGGAGCGTCATAGGATGTGTCTCTATTGGAGACTATGCATTGAGGGCAGAATCTTGAAAACTGTGTGAGAAACGACTGAGTATAAATCTTCAATTTACATCAGGGGTGGTAAACTCATTCCATAGGGTTAGGTGTTTTTGGTTAGGTATAGGTTAAGGGTTAGAAGTTAGGAAAAATATGATTTTGAATGGGAATCAATTGTCTGGTCCCCACAAGGATAGTAAAACAAACATCTTACCATAGCAGAGGGTAGATAAGATCAGACGTTGTCGGCATGTTTCAAAAGTGTTGCAGAAAGATTTGTTGGCATTTTATTGCTTTGAAATGTATAGGAATGAAGGATGTAGGTAATGTTGTCCATCTGGTGTAGAAGGATTGTTCTACTCAGTTATATCACCATCACCAGCTGGGTGTTCTGTGTGCAAGGAGTTTTGAATATTAGTTTTATTTGGGATCTTACCCATAGCAGCCAGTGAGGGAGGACAGGGCCAGTACTCTGTCTCTATCTTTGAGGGCAGGTTGGGGTCTGGTTTCTGAGCTGCTGGGAACTTAGACGACTGGATAATGCTGCCCATCACCTTCTGCTTGCTGACCTCTACAGACAGGGAGAGAAAGAATTACACACACACACACACGCTCTTATACACACACACGGAGACACAAACACACATAAAGGCTTACAATCTCAAAGCCAAACACACACACACACACATACACAAATATACAGTACCCTGTTTAAAATTAGGCAGCTTCATGTAGATGTTGGCACCATTATCTGAAATAAAACACAGAATTAGAAAAGTGTGTGTGTGTGTGTGTTGGTGCACGTGTGTGTGTGTGTGTGTGTGTACCTGGCCTGTGGAAATGCTGCTGTAGGGGAATGGATGTCTTCCGGAGCTGCATTGTGGAGCCTCCTGGAGACCCTCCATCCTCCCTACACATCTTCAGCTAAGAGAGAGAATAGAGAGAGGAGAGAGAAATATATGGAGAGAAAGGGAGAGAGTTAGTGCTGCTGGGTAACTGGATGAAGAGAAACACCTACACAGCGCAACATAGAGAAATAAAGGGAAAAGGGAGGGGGAGACATGGGAGATCAGGAAAGGAGAGAGGTCTGAAGAAATGTCTTACCTCAGGAGAGGGAGGAGGAGAGATGGAGGGAGGAGAAAGGGATCTCTGGAGATGGAAGAGGAGAACACAGTCACATCACACTTCTCTTCCTAAACAGCCTTTACGAGTTACTTACTGTAACATGAATTGTGTGTGTACCTCTCTACGGGATGTATGCACTGCGTCTAGTGGTGAGTAGGTGAGGTGAGGTTGGTAGGTCATGAGATCTGGTCTCTCCACCTGCAGAATAGCACAGTCAGTGGTGAATCACAAGCACGCACGCACGCACGCACGCACGCGCACCACACACACACACACACACACACACACACACACACACACACACACACACACACACACACACACACACACACACACACACACACACACACACACACACACACACACACACACACACACACACCTGAAGAATACTTTTGTCTCTGGGCAGAGCAGCCATATCCGTGTACTCCATCACCTCATCATTCACACGGGCCTGGAGGGACAGAGAGAAAGAGTGTGTTGGTGTAGTGTGTGTATGTATGTGAATGTGTGTCACAGGAGGTTGGAGGCACCTTAATTGGGGAGAATGGGCTCATGGTAATGGCTGGACCGGAATAAGTGGAATGTTATCAAATACAACAAACCTTGTGTTTGATGCCATTCCACTTGCTCCGTTCCAGCCATTATTGTGAGCCGTCCTCCCCTCAGCAGCCTCCACTGGTGTGTGTGTGTGTGCATTTTACCTTGATGCTGGGTGAGCCAGGAGCACTTGGACCTCGCAAGGAGGACATTCTGCCCATGGCTGGCCATCCCTCTACCTACACACACACACACACACACACACACACACACACACACACACACACACACACACACACACACACACACACACACACACACACACACACACACACACACACACACACACACACACACACACACACACACACACACGTCATAGTCACACTTAACCCTAACCCCTCCATCCACAGAGGAAGACGTACAGTACCTTCTGAAAGTATTCATGCCCTTTGACTTATTCCACATTTTGTTGTTACAGCCTGAATTCAAAATGGAGTACATTTTTTTTTTTTATCTACACACAATACCCCATAATGACAAAGTCAACAAAATATTTGAAGACATTTTGTGAGTCAACAAGTTACAATCACCTTTGACAGTGATTACAGATGTGAGTCTTTCTGGGTAAGTCTCTAAGAGTTTTCCACACCTGGATTGTACAATATTTGCACATTATTCTTTAGAAAATTCTTCAAGCTCTATCAAGTTGGTTGTTGATCATTGCTAAACAACCATTTTCAAGTCTTGCCATAGATTTTCAAGCTGATTTAAGTCAAAGATAATTTGTTGTATTACTTGTGAGGCACAGGTGAGTGAGCATAATAATGAGCTTTTCATTTTTTTATTGGACTGATGGCCTGCATCTGATGGTCAGTCTGGGGGGAGCAGCGGTGAGGCTGCCTCTCACCCGACTCACCATCCCTCCGGTCTCCCTCCCTTCACTGAGAAAAGGGGACACTGTCTTCCAGCTGATGGCAAAAAAAGTCACACTGCATTATTTCTGCCTCATGTTGTTACTCCTATGACCAGAGAAAGTGAAATATTCCTCAATATTAAAAAGACACAAGTCGCTAATAATAACAACGCAAGCTTATGGGAACACTTTACTGTCCTCGTTCATTACAGCTGCAGTACTGGTTGTAGCATGAGTGGAAGTAGGGAGAACATGCATTTTATGACTTCTAAAAGTGTTGAACAAAGTGTTGTTAATGATGAATGATGATAACAACTTAAACATGAACATACTCATAAAAACAGCAGCTCTTTGCTATATTCGTTGAGTCTCTCTCTAGTCATGGTTTTAAACGTTTAGAAATCTCACAGTATCAACTTTGGTGTGCATTCAAGGTTTCTTTTTACGGTCTATAGCTTTAGGAAACTGTGCAGATATGGTGATCTGAGCTATCTGATTGGCCAGCGGTAGGCTTGTAGGTGCACTTGATTTTCTCTCTAGGATTTTGCATGTGCTTAGCTCCATTACGTTTCTTTTTTATTCTGAAAAACGCCCAGTCCTTAATGATTACAAGCATACCCATAACATAATGCAGCTACCACCATGCTTGAAAATATGGAGGGTGGTACCCAGTATTTTTTGCTGTATTACTTTAGTGCCTTGTTGCAAACAGGATGCATGTTTTGGAATATTTTTATTCTGTACAAGCTTTCTTCTTTTCACTCTGTCAATTGGGTTAGTATTGTGGAGTAACGACAATGTTGTTGATCCATCCTCATTTTTCTCCTATCACAGCCTTCCTCTCCGGCAGCTGAGTTAGGAAGGACGCCTGTATCTTTGTAGTGACTGGGTGTATTGATACACCACCCAAAGTGTAATTAATAACTTCACCATGCTTAAAGGGATATTCAATGTCTGCTTTTTAAAATGTTTACCCATCTACCAATAGGTGCTCTCATTTGCGAGGCATTTGAAAACCTCCCTGGTCTTTGTGGTTGAATGTGTGTTTGATATTCCCTGCTCGACTGAGGGACCTTACAGATAACTGTATGTGTGTGGTACAGAGATGAGGTAGTCATTCAAAAATCATGATAAACACTATTATTGCACACAGAGTGAGTCCATGCAACTTGTTATGTTATTCTCACATGTTTACTCCTGAATGTATTTAGACTTGCCATAAAAAAGTGGTTGGATACTTATTGACTCAAGACATTTTAGCTTTTCATTATTAATTAACTTGTAAATTTAAAAAAAATAATAATAACATAATTCCACTGACATTATGGGGTATTGTGTGTAGGCCTGTGACACAAAATCTCAATTTCATCCATTTTAATTTCAGGCTGTAACACAACAACATGTGGAAAAAGTCAAGGGGTGTGAATACTTTCTGAAGGCACTGTATGTTTGTGTGTCTTACCTTCTGCATGATGGTGGAAATCCTTCCTGTGGCTTAAACCAGATGACTTTGAGAGAGAAGAGTGGGAGAGAGAGAGAGGGGGGGAGCAGGGATGAGAGGAAGAACAACTCAGAAGTAGAACAGTGATGTAGATAAGGTTCATAAAGCCCGTCTTTCTGACGGAGGATATTGTTGCCACTGTAAACTGTGTCCACATGCTCCTCACAACATCACACTCACACTAACCAACTCACAATAACCACGTTTCCATCCACAGTTTTTATGAGAGTAAAGTCACAGATTAAAAAGAAATCAAGACAGCTGTGATGTAAACTTTTTTATAAATGCAGAAAGATAATTTGTTCGTTCAACACGGTGGGATTTTTTTGTGTCTGTAAAATTAATTATGCGAGAAATGGCGGTGGAAATGACTTTAAGCACAAATATTGATATAAAAACCAAGTAAACTTGGAGTTACGCAATGATATGGTGTGTGGTCCTCCCACTACAACTCAGGAAACCATGCAGTTTATGAGGCTACAAATGAAATAACTTATGAACTTCACAGGGTGGTGAAAGTGCCCGGTGAACATGATGCTCCTTTCCAATAAATATTGAGGGTTTTATTCTGGAGACATGATGATCGATGCTTGACTGCTGTTTGACAAATACAAATATTCTCACTCTCATCCATAATAATCTTATTATGTAGACCTGCCTACCCACACTGTATCTGCGAGCTGTTGGCTAGAGCACACGTGCCAAGAACAGATAAGTCACATTTGCTATTTAACGCAACAGCTTTTGTGACAAAACTACCAGTACAGTTGAAAATGTGATGGAAACACATTGAACTTCAGATTTTTATTCGGTACATGAAAACTTAAGCGATAAAGAAAATGTTGTGTGCACTACGTCATCACGCACTGATTTGTATCTGCAACAAGTCAGTTTGGTGGAAACACCACTGGTGGGAAAATGCGCATATTTTCTTTGTGGATTTAAAAATATGCGCATGAAAATTTGTAGCCAATCGGATGGAAACCGAGCTCGTGTCACACAGCACAAAAACACTGCCTTCAGGGCCTCCCAAGTGGCGCAGTGGTCTAAGGCACTGCATCACTACAGACCCGGGTTCGATCCCAGGCTGTGTCGCAGCCGGCCGTGACCGGGAGACCCATGAGGCAGCGCACAATTGGACCAGCATCATCTGGGTTAGGGGAGGGTTTGGCTGGCTGGGATGTCTTTGTCCCATCGCGCACTAGCGACTCCTTGTGTCGGGCAGGGCACAGTGCACACCGACTTTGGTTGCCAGCTGTACGGTGTTTCCTCTGACACATTGGTGCGGCTGGCTTCCGGGTTAAGCGAGCAGTGTGTCAAGAAGCAGTGCGGTTTGGCGATGGTTGTGTTTCGGAGGACGCATGGCTCTCGACCTTCGACCTCTCCCGAGTCCATGCGGGTGTTGCAGCGATGGGACAAGACTAACTACCAATTGGATATCGGGAGAAAAGGGGGTAAAAAAAAAGTTTAAAAAATAATAATATAAAAACACTGCCTTCAATAGTCACCCTACATTGTGTGTGAATGCACAGAACTCCCTTCTATCTTATATAGCGCAAGTGAACAGCAAACCTGGTTTCAAAAAACAAATAAAGAATGTGAGTGTCACGCTTGTCGTGGTTAGAAGAAGAGGAGGACCAATGCACAGCGTGGTAAGTGTCCATATTGTTTTAATACGAAATAATGAACACTGAACAAAAACAATAAAACTACCACTCCTGTACGGTGAAACAAAACACAGAACAGAAAATAATCACCCACAAAACACAATGAAAAACAGGCTACTTAAATATGGCTCCCAATCAGAGACAACGACTGACACCTGCCTCTGATTGAGAACCATACTAGGTCCAACACATAGAAATCTACCAACAGAACAAAACATAGAAAAACAACATAGAATGCCCACCCCAACTCACGCCCTGACCAAACTAAAATAAAGACATAACAAAGGAACTAAGGTCAGAACGTGACAGCTTATCTTTAATGTCTTTTTCGTTATGTGTCGGACCACACTAAGACTAGCTGTCGCTATTTGCGTCGGCTAATGGGGATCCTAATAAATCAAATCACAACGTGATGAAAAGAAAGATAATCTTTAAACAAGTGAGAGTTAAGACTATCTAGAGTTTTAAAGAAAGAGAGAAAGGGAGAGAGAATAGAGGAGGGTTAAGTCCCCATGAAGCCAGAGGGCTCCCTCACTTCCTTCTTCTTCCTTCTCC